>NC_052035.1:13733625-13821125 GCF_015832195.1 Motacilla alba alba | reverse complement strand
CAAATTCGCTCAGAGCCCCGCGATGGCTCCGAGCTTGTCTGTCACTCAGCTGCTGGACACAGCAGTGGCCAAGTGTCTTTCTGGTGACCCTTTACTTACGTATTTCTGAAACAATACTTGGGCAGCTTTGCTAAAGATTTATTTTACAGATTAAGGATATTCAGCCCCTGAATAAATGAGCAAGCCCAGGTCAGGGCGACACTAAGCAGGCAAAGAGCTGGCCCAGAAGCTGAGGAGGGGAAATTTGCACTGGGGGAGACTGGTATGAAGGATTCTTTGTTCAAAAAGCACCCTGAGGTCTCCTGTACTCTTTTTTTCCCCCTGAAACTAAGAATTTTGCTATTCCTTTGGAAAATGGCGTTTCATATTGAAATCCTACAGAATATCTCACCAAGAAATGCAAGAAAAGCTTTTGTTGGAAAGAAATTTTAGAATTTAAGCTTCAAAACTTTGGAAAATATGAAAGAGTATGGGAGTTATTTGTTCTCTAGTGGTCCATCAGATGAATTTCTAAGGTCTAATGTGGAAAAAAGTGTGATAAATCAGTGCATTTGTGTTCAGTGCTGCTCTGAAGGAGGAGAGGAACAGGCTGTACTGTAGAAGTTCAAATGGAAAATTATTGCCTATGCAAGAGGGGTCTGTAATTATCAGGAAAGTATGAAACCTTGTGAAAAGAAATTGCAGTAGATACATAGGTAGATCACAACATTTTTTCTGCAGCATCAGCCACTGAAGTTCACATCTCTTGGTTTCATTTTGAATTTGAAGTTTGAATCATTCCAAAACTGCAAGGCCAAACTCTTTTGAAATTTCCAAATTTCATCTGCTTTTGATACAAAACTCCCAACCATAAATTGACTTCACACTTCGTAATGAAACTCCAGACTCAGTGAATATTTGTGCTTTTTTGTTTTATTGTAAAAGTTTGCCTTCCTGTATGAAAGTACTGCTTTTGCCCCTAAGGCTGAACTCGCATGAACCCAATTGAACAAATTTGCTTTAAATAACATTTCAGTATTCTCTGAGTGCTGCTACAAAGGAAATTGTGTGCTGAGTAGTAGGCTCTGAATGCCCTAAAAGAGAAGAATGCCCATAAGCAGGCGGGCACAGACATCTTTGCTATTGTAGTTGGCATTTTCAGGGAGAATCTGAGCCCATGCATCTCTTTTCCACCAGAAAATTGCCTGTTTGGCAGTGGTTTGAATGGTAGAGCTCCACTGGAACGTGCGGATGAAACAAGCTGCCAGTCAACCACATTTTAATGTCTCTGTCGCCCCAGTTGCCTTCACGTTAAAAATTCGTTTATTTCCCTTTGAAACTGACCATCAGTTCCAATACTGCATCTTTGGAGTTGTTCCCCCAAATTGTTCTTTTGGGCAAGAAATCTAATAACAAATGTGGAAAATCAAGTGTGAACAGCCTCCTTCCCTAGGCTGTCTTATTGAAATAACATTTCATGCAAATAATCTCATTAGTGTAAAGATTTTGTTCCCCAGTTCCACCCGGTATCTGAAGTTCACATGATTGAGCTGTGAGCTGCTGCGGAAGACAGGGGGATTTGCAAGGATGACCATCACAGGATCCTGCATTAAAGAGGCAGAAAGCTGCAAACCCACACCCCTGGGGACTGCCCCTCACTCCCAGGGTGTGCCCTGAGTGGGGAGTCACAGCCCTGCCTTGGATCCAGCCTGGCATTTGTCAAACCTTTCACAAGGTGGGGAGGGGAAAAAAAAAGGTGGATTTAATGATAAATAATAATGCACTGTCTCCAGCATTAAAGGACATCATTGGCTCTCTTCTCCATGGTGTAAATCAAGGTAATGTGTGAATTCTTTAAAAGTAACATGGAATTTAAAATGGAAAATATGAGAAGCAAGTAGAATTACTGCTAAAATCATCCGTTTATTATCTAGGTGTGCTTAATAGCCTGCTAGCTGATGAAAAATCATTTGCTAACCCCAAGGAATGGTTCATTTTCCAACTCAATCATTCAGCCATGCATTGGCCAGAGCTGTTAAAAAATATACCTTGTATTACTTCTTTTGTCAATGTCTGGAGATAATTTATAACAGCAATAACTTCCATTAACACACCTACTAAGCAGTTTCCTTAGAACAGGTAAGATTTGCGGTGGACTGGAGATGTTTTAATAGCAAACCAATTATCCACCAATGATCCCAATGGCTTAAAGTGGGTTTTGGTTGGAATTCATGGATACAGTAATTAATAGACTCGGTTGTTCCGTGGTAATCAAGATCCTGGATGAGGATTGGCAGGTTAGTTTCTGATGTACCTTAGGCTAAACCCGCATTGCTCTGACAGTGCACTCCCAGCCCCGAATGGAGCAGCAGAAAAGGGGTTTAACATAATGAGACTGTTTCCCACTTGCCTTATTGATAGGAACTTGGTGTTTTTGCAATAGATTTTTTCCCAGGCCCTTCCAGACTCTCACCAGAGCAGCCTCTTCCAGTTGTTCACGCAGCACCCGAGCCTCGGAGCAGGCCCTGCTGCTGCCCCACACTCAGGGTGTTCTAACCCACTTACACGTCAGCCTCTCTCACCTCTTGTGGCAAGGTGTAACTGGCACTCTCCTGGAAAAAGAAACCCGGGGTTTATTTTCTCCCTCTACCTGGGGGGAGGTGTTTAGGGCAATGGGGTGACAATACACCTGGTTACAGCAAACCTGCTGCCAGTGGGAGCACTCCAGTGCATGTGTCCTCTCCTCTTCCTCCTTGGCCACAACACCCACACTCCCTGCTCCCAGCAGCAGACAGTTTGGAGGTAGTAAAAAAGGTAAATTCTGTTTCACTGGCTGTTTTGCCATTTCGTCAGGTGAGCACCAGCACCAAGCAGAGGAAGGAACAGGAACATGTGTGGAGCAGATCAGAGGACATGGAAAACTTCTTGTGGTGTCAATTAGCCATTGGATTTGCTCAGCTGGGTACTAAACAAATGAACCCTCTGTAGCTTAGATTTAAAGAGGGGAGGTGCTCCAAGAATGCCCTTAGCAAAGAAACTGCCTTTTATAGATGTAAGGGTTCCTACATGGTGCTTTTACAGGATATTACAGCTTGAAGTTTAACAAGATAGTTTTAAAGTCTGAATATTTTCTTTTGTTCCTTTGATACCAGAAGTCTTATTAGTGGGGGGAAAAAAAGAGACAAGAAAAATAGAAGCTAAACCTTGAGCATCCGAAATCAGCTCTAAGAAGGTATTTTTCTTACTCCTTTGGATAAGTTCACATGTTTTATCACTTGAATCCAAGTCAAAGATGCTTTTGGAAATCTGTGGGATTTGTGCAGAGCAGGGAATGTGTGCTCTGGCTATTGATGCTGCTGTCCCACAGGTTTGTTGTGCTTAGTTGGGAAAGCCCTACATCAAGTCATGTGTGCTCTGAGGGCTTCAGGGATCACAGAGGGGTTTTTTTCAGTTCCTTGAACATGATTAGATTTTTTTTTAATTTGCATTTTTAGCCACTAAACGGTGATACATTACATTCAGAAAATGAGATGCTCTGAGTGTTAGCAAGATGTGACAGTGACAAATCTTACGAACCCTAATACTGAAACCCATCAAAGTTCAAGTCCCACTTGCTGTATTATACCTCAGTCAATGCTTTGGGAGGGGGAAGGTTCTGGTTATCAATTGTCACTGTTCAAATGCCAGTTTTTTGCTCAATTTAAAAACAATGTGCAATTGTGAAAGCTGTGTTTAGTGGTTATGGTACCTTTAAAAATAAAGGACAAAGAGAAAAGTCACTTCCCCAAAGGTCACAGATAAGTCACAGATTTGCAGTTTTGCAGTGTGTCCTACATACGTTTTGCACTTATGGAGTCTGCACAAATGTGCAGCCAACACCTAATCAGGGGAAAAATATATCCTGAGCTCCCTGGGTTGGTACCGGTATTGTTAAGTGTCTGTCAGAGTTTCTATTGTGATCACCCTTTCAGGGATTTATCACTCAGCTCTAATACCTGGCTCCAGGCTAAAAATTGGCATGCAAGAAAGCAGATTTGGTTTAAAGATATATTGAAGCTGCAGAAATGGGGAAAGTCACTCTCTGCCTTGCCAGGTCTGTTTTCAACAGTGTGTCTGAGGGAGAGCCTGGGGATTTGAGGCTCTCTGCAATACCTGGGGGAAGGGCTCAGGAGAGCAGCTCCTGCTGCAGGTGATGCTGATTTCCAGTGCCAGCCCCGGGGCTGCCCTGTCCTGCTGGAGGATTTAGAGGCAAACATCACCTCACACGTGCTTAGGAAGCACTGCTTTTGCTGCACAATTGTTTGTTTTGGGTTGGAAATCTCAGAAATACCAGGCCTTCAACCTGACCAAGGTCCAGGACCTATTCCTCTAATAATTGATAAATTTCTCTGGGTTTTGAAGTGAAAATTAAAAAGAAAAAAAACCCCTTAATATAATGTATTATAACATCTGCACTGAAGGTAAAATAGGATATGTTCTACAAAGCAGAAACTGTTTCCTGATGTCTTCTGGGATAATACAGCCACTGCTTGTCCCTCATGCAAGAAGACTCACAAATAGCAGCAGAGGCACTTGGTACCTGGTCATCTGAAACTGCATTTCCTCTTGTTCCTTCCTTTACACCGAGCTTTTGGCCTGACACTTTTTCTCTGCAGTTCCTCTCTCATAAGTCCCTCGCCACTCTTTTTTCATTCCTATTTTATTCTGCCTGAAGTTCAGTAAGATTTTTGGAGAGAGCAAAGAAAAACATCTTTGCACTAAAGACTTTATAATCTTTGGGTTAAACCCTGTAGAGCTCCCACTCTGGCTGACATTTGAGATCACAATGAGTGTGCAGGAGCTCCTCATTTCCAGTTCTTCAGACAATATTCAGTGGGCTGAAGTCTCATAGAAATATACATTAATATGTTAGAGACTGCATTGTGCTGTCTAATGGATCATCCATAAATTGTAAGAGGACTACAAGCATCATTTAAAGAAAAAACAACAAGAAACCAGGAAGTACCAAATGTTTCCATGTTCAAAATCTGGGCTTTGCTGCTGCCAGCTGAACAAACGTGGAGTTAAAGCTGTGATGTCCCAGCCTACCTCTGTAATCCTCCCAGGCACGGGAGAACAGACTGAGAGCGGGGTGGGAGCACGTGAGCTCAGCATGCCTTGGATTTTAAGGAGGGATGGGGTTGCAGACCTTTCACATTGTTCTGACCTCCCAGTTTTTGTGTGAGCTGTGCTTCCATGTGGTTAGCCCATGCTCTGGTGTGTGATAATCAGGGAACAGCCTGGTGGTGCAGTCAGTGCTCCGGTCTCTCATCGTGGGTGTGCTATCTGCAGGCATTTGGAATTGACTCAGAACTATTCCAACACATTCTATACCAAACTCATTGATCTTTTGTTTGGAAAATAAAACAAAATTATGCATTTGTTTTGTGCTGTTCGTTCCACATTTTTTTAATAAAAACCAGAGTAAAATATGGTAAATTTGTATATTGTAACTGCTGGAAAGATTTTGGAGTCTTTGTGTGCTGCAGATATTTTGGTGTTAGTTGACATTATTGGATAGAGGCAGCACAGACATATCTGCTTTGTTAAAGCTGGGATTTCTACCAGCCAGGGTTTCTACCTTTTGTCTCCAGCAATCTCTCAAGGCTGTGTTTCAGACTACACATTTTTCTAAGAGGAAACAAAGCAGATAGCATCCTTTAGCAGGCGTAAGTCCAACAAATGTCAAATTCTGAACAACATTACTTTGTGTCTCTATTTAACATTAAAGCTGATGGCTTTTTGACAGGTTTATAGCTGACAACTTCCATAGCCAGTCATGCAGTTTGAGCTAATTTGATGAATCAACTTGATGTTCTATAGTCCCAGTTGGCTTCAATAGCGTATGTGCTCAATTTTCTGCTGGAGGTCAAAAATAAGCTTTGAAATTTGGCTAATCCCATCACATCCGCAGAACATGTCTGGTGGAATAATCTTTGGACATGAAGCCTTGACTAATGCCAGAAATGGAAAAGAAAACTCAGTAATTTCATTAGAGCCATCAATCCTGAGTCGTGTAGGCACAGCAATCAGGGGTCTCATGTCCAGCAATTTACTTGGGAGCTTTCAAATGCTTTCGTGGTCAGGGTAGGAGGAGGAACATTCCTCAAGCCTGGGTCTTGTTCTAGAGGAAAATGGGCCTTATTGTTAAAGTACATTTAGAACAAATGCTAACTGAATGA
Source organism: Motacilla alba alba (assembly GCF_015832195.1). Classification (NCBI taxonomy): domain Eukaryota; kingdom Metazoa; phylum Chordata; class Aves; order Passeriformes; family Motacillidae; genus Motacilla; species Motacilla alba. Next base: position 13,814,925 of record NC_052035.1, on the reverse strand, counting down.
GAGAATGCCAGGATTTTCTAATTATGTCTCCTTAAAAGATGGGCTCTGCCATGGCAGTGGTAGATGTTAAAATGCCCTGGACTGGGCTGGGTTTAAGGCTGGAATTTTTATGGTAAAGTCATTACCAGTCATGAGATTGAAAGCGTCTCAGATAACCTAGCAGCAGTAAATGCACTGAAAACTCAAACACAAGATTTGACAGATTTCCCCAACCAAGGTATTTGGTCCTTATCCATTTTTAACAGGTTTTAGGCATAGAAATTTCAGACTAACTCGATGCTTGCACTTTTGGGCATTAACATGGCTCCAAAGTGGAAACTAAAAGCTTCAGCTTTCACAGTGGCTTGGCATTGAAAAGGCACAGAAATAACTGCTGCCACATTCTGTCATGCTGTGGTGAAACAGCTGTAGTCCGGGCAGGTTCCAGGTGCCGCTCTCCTGGATTGTGCAAGGTTCTCTTAAATACAAAGATTTTCTTAAATGCAATGGCAGTTTGTTGTCTTTTTCTGCCTGGAAGCCTCCTAGAAGTTATTCCCTCAATCTGAGTACCTGATGTGTGTTTTGGGGCCTTGGGTCGTGTAAAGGTTTTGGTGTGCCCTCCAGAATTGAGTTGGCAGTGGCTGGAGCAGAGAGCAGGGCTGAGGATGGAGGCCTGCAGGGCTGTCCTGGTACAAGGATTCAGTCTCTGCCAGAGACACCCACTCTGCACCTCTGCTTTTGGTTGAATGTGTCTTGTTGTGATGAGAAGGAGCAAAGTTTGGATACCCATTCCTGATCCACTCCTTCCTAGGGAGGCAGAACATGAGGCTTTGTGAGGGGACTTTCTTGTGCAGAGAAAAAAACTGCACCTGGATGCACGCGCACACACAGACACAGACACAGACACAGACACAGACACGGACACGTGTGCTTGTGTGTATTTGTTTAATGCAGGAGCCACCAGCACAGGAAAAAGCCATTTTCCTGCCTGGAGAGCTGATTCCATCCCTGCTCCTGCTCCGTGCCCTGTCCGCAGCAGCACGTTCCCATCACTGAGCCCTTCGCCTCCCTCCTTCGCTGGCTGCCTGACACACACAGGATCCAGCTGAGATGAGTCATGGTCATGGAGCTGTGTTTATTAGCAGGATGTACTGAATCACCAGATTGGATGCAAGAAAAGTCTCAAATACATCTATAGATACACTGCATATGTGTGTGTGTGTGTGTGTGTACGTACTTTTGTATTCTATTTCCAGGGATTAGAGCTGAACTATTACTGGCACTAAATTAGGCAGCAAGCAGATCTAGGTCTGCTTCTCTTTTTTGTTTTTTTCTTTTTTTGCTCTGAGTAGTAATTCACATTACATCAAAGGAGTGGATTTTTAAGGAACACTTTTGATTCTTAACTCGAATTTGTAACAATTTAGATGATTTACAATGGAAGAGTCATTTGATAAGGAATGACACAGAGTCTGAGCATTTGTATGAATACCAAACAATTGTAATGAAACCTGGAGATTGGACTTTTCTCTATCAACATTTCAGAACATTTAATTCCCTTTTTCAAGCTGCCTTCTTCTTGGTGTACATAAATATGTAACATTAACCTGGGTTCACCTTTGCCTGATAGTAACAAATTGTTCTCTGTGTATCCACAACTGATGTTCCTGCGGTCAGCCTGTTTTCCTGAAGTTTGCCAGTGTGCTATTTCCACTGGCTCTTTTCGATTTGGGCATTTAATGAGAAGAAACAGCTAAAATAGGCTGCGCTAGATTTGTCTGGAGGAGCAGCACGGTGGCTGACTGCAGAGCTGGGGCTGAATTGCGTCAGCAGGGCTTTGTGGGGCCAGCTCAGCATCCTTTCTTTGCCTCTCCAACCTGACACTGCGCTGATGGGCACGGTGCCAGCCGGTAGCAAACTGGGCCCTGAGTTCTCCTCCTCCTTCTTAGGGAATCAGCAGCTGTTTGCGTTATCAGTTTGGGAACTTTGGCGGCTGTCCTGGCTGGTCCTGGAGCCTTCAGGAATACTGGCACAAAAGCTTTAAACAATAAAGGAAAGCAAGGGGGTTGCTCTCAGTGATGTGCCCCTGCATGCATTAAGTGATGTGTTTAGCAGTGCTTGAACACCTTATTTATGATAAGAGAAGGAAATGACATTCTAGCACAAAAATCCCCTGGACTTTAATTGGCCCAGACTCAAGGGGCTTTTGTGGTTTTGCCTCCATTTTAATTTAAACTTTTCTATGTATTAGTTTTTGGGAAGTTTGAGACCTGCTTACAGGTAACCTGATCAACACTGACTCACCCCGCACTTCAACAAAAAGAAAACCAAAATGAGACAGAGACGTGGGGAAGAGCTTTCAATGCTAATATATTTATGTTACTTATGACATTTCCTTCCAGAAAATAGCTGTTTGTTTTCTGTACATTACAGAAAAATCTGCATGTCTGCACGATCACCTTGGTGTGTTTCTCCTGGTGTTTCTGGGCTTCCAGGGGCCTGAGGAGCTGAGAATGCTCTGGGATTTCCCAGCAGTGCTGGGTTGAGGGTCTGAAGTTTGCTCTGGAGAGCTCAGAGGTGCCTGCATTGTGAAGTGCATGTACAGGGAGGCAGGGAAAGCAGAGAGGAGCAGGACACACAGCTGAGAAGAGAAGGAGGTACTACTGTGTGTCCAAAGTCTACTACGGGGCTGGACATGTGATGAAAGGAGAAAGAAATTTGCTGTAGCAGAAGGTCCCTTCCTCGCCTGTGTTTTGATGTATCTACAGTGCTTTGTCTGCTTACATGTTCATAAAACATTATGCATTTGAAAATAGCAGCTTTCCCAGTGCCATATGCTGAGAAATCTTAAGTACAGTCTTAAAAATCATGAGTGGCTTAGGGACTTAATATTTTTTTAATAACACATATCGAATTCTTACAGTTTGCTTTCTACTTTTAGAGCTGGTATGTTCTTGATTTCAGGCTTTTCCCTGTGACCATAAAAGCTGCATGTTTTCTTTTGGTTGTTTTTGTTTTAAATGAAATATGAGAGGCTCACAAAAGCTACAGGACTGGAAGAAACAAGCTTTAAAGACAAGTACTAACTATCCTGAGACCAGCGATAAAAGGAGGAGAATTGGCTCCACTGAAAAATGGTCCTGATTTCACACCCAGCCCCGTCCCAGTTCCACAGCTGATTTATGTGCAGCTACCAGGGTTGTGCACACTGGGACCAGGGGAATTCCATGGGCAGATGGCCGAGCAGGAATACCTGGGGACAGTTGTCCCTTTTCCCCAGCACATGGGGGATGAGCATGTTTTGCATGGACAATTGCAAATTCGATGTATTTGCACATTTGTCCCGTAGTAGTTGGCCAAATATTTGTTCTCAGCAGCTCCTGTTGCTACATTGTCAAATTCCTTGCTAGGCTGCTTTGGCATTTATATTCCATACGCTTATGATTTGAAGGGAACCATAATGCAAATATTTTATGAACATATATCCTATCCACATCCTATTTTTCAGTTCCCAGTTGCAGGTGTTCAAAAGGAGGAGTCAGTGGTTATCCAGGAATTTGGGATCGACAGATCCCGTTCAATAATCTTCTGGTGAGTGCTCAGAAATAAAGGATTCAAGGATTACTGGGTTTTTTTCCACTAATTCACTTCTACTACTCAGAAATGTAGGCAGGAATCTTTGGTGACCTAAATCTGCCCAGAATATAACCTAAAGATTGGGTTTACAGCAGAGTTTTCCTCCCTGACTAACCTCAAACATCCCATACAGTTACAACACAGGGACTCAAATCTATGATCAAACAAACATCATTTTTCTGTTTGCACCATCTTCTGAGTATGTTTTTCTTTTTTAAACCAAAAAGGGAAACAATTTTAAAACATTTTTGACTTAGGTAAGCTGAAGGTGGTATGGAGAGCTGCATTCAGGCATTGAAGGACAAAAGTTGAGCTCAAGTCCTTGAAACCCCCATATGGTAATTCTTAAGTTTCCTTTTTGCATATGTAACAGATGCTGCAGTGCCTTCAGATTCCTGCCATACCTTCCAAAATACGCACAATATATGCAGCCATTGGAGGTCTGGAGATTGTATCTGTCAGGGCTGGCTGCACGTGCAAGAAACATGATGGTAAAATATGTGGCAAGCATGGGAACTGCATGGACAAGGAGCTCTGTGCTTGAACCCTTCAAAGACAGCGCCCATCTGAAGGTGATGCATTCAGGAAACTCTGTCCTGCCCCAAGAAAATCAGGTGTAACCAGTGTACCATACACCATTCTTGCTGCATTTTGTCTGAACTGCTTCTGATTGGATGCCAAAGTGTCAAAAGTACAAAGATAACAAAATGACCTTGAGGCCACAGAGCAGGTCAGGGTCTCCTTGGGGTGCATTTGACCCAAATGTTTTGGTATGGCGGCACTGATACCTTCTACACACAAAATATTCACAGGGATAGCTAGTTTGACCACACAATATGACTTGGTTGCCAGTTTGATTAAGAATTTGTCCTGTGGCCCCACCCCAGCTGGGATCACAAATGTCTCTGTGGCAAATATGTGACAGTTGGTTATGTGTTGAGGGAGTGTTTGAAGCGTTAACACCAGTCTTCTGTACTTGCTTGGCTTTAACTTTTTAAATCACAGAAAAGTTCTTATCCACATCCTATTGTTCCTCTGTGGATCTCTACCTGCTGTGCCTAACCTTGCCATGCCAGAGGAGAGGCATTGTCTGCTCTCACAGCTCTGAGCTGCTTCACACTGAGCAGGAATTCACAGGCTTTCCAACTTCTGCAGAGTTTCTGAGGTGCAAAACTTTGTCCTTTTCCCCCCTGCCTCCCTCACTGTCAGGGTGTGAGAGGCTGCAGAGCCTCTCCTCACACATCCTGAGCCCCAAAGCCAGGGTTGGGGCCCAGGGACCAGACACTCGGAGTGGCTTCCTCGTGTCACATCTATCCATGACTGCTAGCAGGCCAGACAGATCCAGATTTTTGAAGACTAAATTAAACTCAATTTTCTGAGTCAGAAAAACATGTTTGTTTCTTAGTTACTGTATGATGTGCTTCTCTGTTGACTTGAAATGTATTCTGTAATCCCATGCATATGTGATTTCTTTCTTGGTACTCCAGAGTGCACTCTATAGATAACACTTTCATGGTATTTTAAATTCCTATATCTTGACTGTTTTCAGAGAAATGAATATGATTTAACCTTCTTTAGAGCAAGGATAAACTTTGAAATGAAAACTAACATATGGTCGGCATGCTATTTTTATAACTTTATTTTATAATTTCTGAGCTGATTTGGAGAGCTGATTATTATTTACCAAGTGAAGCAGGCTGTCAGTGCGACGGCTGCAGTGCTGCCGTGGATTAGCCCTCAGCTCTCCCAAACCCAGCTGGAGGGGAGCCCTGCAGGACAGGGGCTGGAGGTCCCTGCTGTGGCCACAGCAGAGCAGCTTGGGGACAGCTCCCTGCTCCCCTGGAGTGGCTGGCTGCAGCCAGAGCCTGTTAGTCTGTCACTTCTCCTCACACCCCATTCACTCACACGGGTTTTTTGTTAAATATACTGCCTGTCACACTGCATTATATTTCTTCATGATCCAGTGCATTTGCTGTGGGTTTCCTTGAGGAGATCCTGCACACTCCACCAAGGAAGGCTTTTCCTCCTTCTCTCCCCTCTTCCCAGGCGTGCCTTTTCTGCTTGTGTTCCATCCTCCAGATGCCAACATTGGCATTGTCCAGGAGGTTCCCAAAGCACAGCTGGCTTCCCTGGGCTATGGAACCCATGAAATCCACTCCTAAACCATCCCAAGGCTATTCTGGTAGGAATTCAGCTGCCTTCTTGGGATTCTGCTAAGTGTAAAGAGCAAGGATCCAGAAATAAAAAGCCATAAAGGAGCCTTCCACCTTGGAGAAGGCAGTGGGTACTGCGCAGCCATTGGCCTGGCTAATCTGTCGGGGGAAGCAGGGCTGGATAAATGTGGATGTGCTGTCAAAACATGTGAGGAATCCATTTGCACATTACTATGGAAATTTTTTCTCAAACAAAAACTTCAAGTACAGATGTCTAAGTGTTGCAGGCCCTGCTATTTCATCTTTTGTGTGATGTTGTCTCTATTCCCAGTAGACTCCAAGACTACACCTCAACTTCACTGCTCCTGCATACAAATATTTGCCTGAAATACATAGTACATTGTAAGGTCACTTGCAAGTACGCCTGGAAAAATCAGACAGAAAAACTGAACAAGTTTTCACAATTGAAATTAAGTAGGTCAAGAATCCATCCAGCTTGTCTGGTAATGTGCTCCTCACGCTAATGAGATCTGGAGAGAAGAACCCCATGTGTGAGGTTGCCAAGGTGAGCAAACCTCCTCATTACAAACCCAGCAACAGCAGTAGCAGTGCCTGAGTTTTGTTTTATCTTTCCCCAACAAGGCACTCTAAAAATGCCTTACCCTGCCTAGGAAACTTTCTGCAATAGGTAGAAGTATTAACTTCCGTAATTAACTTCTCTGATGATTACAGAATGTATTCCTTCATCTTAATGGGTGGGATGACCAGGCAAATAAACTTAGGTACTTACCTTTCGTTTGTATCTTCACATAGATAAGAAAGATGTATGAAGTGATTAGAAAATGCAGGATATGATGTTTATCCCATCGCTGATTATTCCATAGGTGAGTTAAGACCTCATTAAGACTTTGGTGTCAGGTCTAGTGCTGACTTGCACGTTGGATAAAATCATTTCCCATGGAATATAGGTTTTATGAATCATGAAGATATAAACCCCGCCATGGAGTAGGTATTATAGAAAAGCAGTAATACATAGTCATAAGGATATATAATTATATGTATGTGTGCGTATATATATAATGTTTAGTCTAGACATTGGTATAATTATGCACAATAAGATGTGACATCTGAGATTCATGTGTGTTATAAATCTTTTTGAAAAGGGAAATGGTTAAGTCTGGGAAAATATCAATTTTTCCCAGCATTGCTCTGCCTCGATGCCTTTTCCCATCTGAGTTCTGAAAAGAAGACAAGGCAAATCATTTATTCTTGAGCCATTTTCTTTTAGTGTCCATCTTCTCACGTGGTCCAAAGGCCACCAGTTTGCTCTCTAATGTGCAGATGAAGCCAACTCCTTTGTTGTCCTCCGTCAGAAGGCAGAGAGCTTGAGGCTGCAGGGCTGAGAGCCGTGGCTGCATGGTCTGAAAATAGAGCTGGCCACTACAAGCAGATTCTGTTTCCTAATGGAACTTGTTGGCTTGCTTGGAGAGGCAGGACAGGACATGACTTGACAAGAACAGAAACGTTAAAGTTATCTCTCAAATATTCACATTTGGCTGGGAAATGAAGGGCCAGATTTCAAAACCTGGCCAGCATCTTTATGCCCGTAATTTGCAGGAGAATGTGAGTGGAATTAATTGGGGATGGAATTTAGGTTATTTGTTTGTCTTAAGAACTTAATTTTGGGGAAAGAAAACAGACATTTTAGTATTTACTATGTGCTCTCAATTCAGTTCCAGAACTGAACCTGCAGGGCTGCAAAAGCTGGGAGGACCCAGATAAGGGGACCATGAAAATGTTGCTCCAAATAAAAGTGTTCAAGGTTAACAAATTGCAAGACATCTTGAACAATTTAGCCAGCAGATTGCCTGTTCACAACTGTATTTTCTGCTTTGCTGCATTTAACTTGGTTTGACTGGTGTTGAAGGTTCAAACCAGTTGGGGACCACACACAGCTTTATATAATTAAACATTAAACTGGTTAGTGGGGTTAAAACTGTTAAATATCCCAAACTTGCTGGGCATTCATTGAGCAGCGTGTTTATCTCATTTGGCATGCTATTTTAAATATACCTAAGAAAACAGCAAATGCAAAATGCCACGGGTGACAGAGGCACCGCAGAGAATAAGCAGAGGACACAGAGCTGGAGCCCTGCAAGTTTGCATCTCTGCAAACAAGGCAGGGAGATTCACAGGCCACGTCAACTCTCAGATGCATTCAGCAAATTCTTCTGACAACAGAGCAGGAGGAGGCAAGTGCTTTGTTGTGCATCCTCCTAGAAATATTACAGACTGCAGAGCAAAGAAAACACACAGGGCGGTCAATATTTTTCTTGAATTTACTCCGAGTGGTGGAAGCTCTGCCCAGAGGATTCCATTTATGTTTGGAGCTCTGCACTCTATCATTGTGCTGCTCTCTAAAGTAAATGTATTCCTGAAAAAGAATAAAAGGCTTTCCTTGTAGCATATAGTGATGCCAGGAAGGTCTGAGGGATTCACTGATCTTTCCTTTTTTTTTTTTTAATTTGATGTGAAACCCAGAAAATAAAATAATCAGTTAATTTCCAAGCTTTATTACAATTTTAAAAGTTTGGTTCTTTTAATTTATTTGGTTTCAAAGTGCCCTGTCACTTGCAAATGAAAAGTTTTGTTTGAGAAATAGAGAAAAACAGTTTTCACTTGATAGGACTTGAGGGCCTTTGAGTTGTTTTTTCTCTCATAAAAACATTTATAAATCTCACCCCTCGTCTGTGAATAATTATGACCTTGGATATCATTTTTGGTCAACAAGTTCTGTGCACGAAAAATGCCTTGTGGCCCAGCACCTGTAGAATGTGATTAAAGCTCTCCCCGTGTGTGAGGGGAGTGGGAGGGTGGGTTTATTTCTGCAATAGCTCAGTGCTGCTGTGTGAGTGTGCCTGGAGCAGAGAACGGGAAATCTCGGAACGCTCCGAGTGCCCCCAGCTCAGGGAGCTCCTGGCTGGAGAACCCGTGCCTGCCCCTGACCATGGAACACCAGGGCAGGGCAGTCAGACTCCAGCTCCCACTGCAGCTCAGCCCCATGCCTGGGAGCAGGGATGAGCCAAGGGAGAGGAGAAGCCAAGGAAAATAATCTGCCATTATTTTCATTATTTTCCTGGTGGTCTCCTGTCACTCTGTATATCATTTCATTAAACATCTTTGTCATGCAATACAGAATTTGGCTCCAGCTGCTTGGGCTTGACTAAGGAGTAGAACCAGACCATAGGCTCAGTTTAGATTTTCTGGTTGCACATTTCTGGCTCCTCCTGTGCTCTAACAAAAACATTTTCTGTTGACTTTTTAAAAAGAACTGCACACACATTTCAGGTGAGGTTTTCTTGCTGTCTTGAAAGTGGTTTGCTACCAAGTTATCCACTGCTGGCTGCTGTGCCTTTGTCTGGAAGGTTGTTAGGAAACTACAATTTCCAACAAAGTATTGCCCAGAAAGGTCATTTCCCTCTCTCCTCTTTCCACACATCAACAGACAGGGCTAAATTTCACTGCTTGCCTTTCCATCCCTGCTTCCTTTGTACCAAAAAGGTGAAAAGTCTGTTATTACCCAGAGGCAAAAAGGTCCTTTTCAGTGCAGGGGACATCTACCAGTGGATTATTAGGAATAAGAATATTGGATGACACTACAGATGAAAAAAAATTGATTAAAATAGCTGATATTTTGAAAACTGTGGTATTCAATCCCATGGACATGAAATTTAGAGTTGGAAAAAGTAATCTTTTCTAATGACCACTGGGTACATATTGTCAGGAGGGAGCCCTAAGCTGGGAGCACATACAATTTTTTCCCAGGAAAAGTGATATATACTTAGAGCACTAAGTGTGGCTACCAGTGACACACAAATGCTTTCAACTTTTAAACCTACTTGGCTCCATTCACGAGATCAGTGTGGTGGTTCAGCTCATTAGCATTTGAGCAAATTTGTTACACTTTTAAGGAGTGTTTTCGGAATGGCCTGACCCGTAGGATGCAGTGAATTCCAGATGCTAATGGCTCCATTTATCAAGGCAGAGCTTTTTAACATAATGCATAAACCTTTCCTACATGGGAGTTTTACTGTGCATTCAATTCCAGTGCAATTCACTGCTGCGGGCAGAGGAAATGAAGAACTTAAGCAATGTAAACACACGAGGAAAAGGCTCTCAGATCCGTGTGGCTCCTGGAGATGAAATACTTATTTCCACAAAATTTGTCTTCCATTGTAACAGAGCAGGGTAACTGTGGGTGCTCTGGAATTAAATTATCTGTCTAGAGCTTTTTGTGTTTCTCCTCTCTGAAACATCTGAGCGTCTTGTACTCTATCAAAGCCTCTAAAAAATCAAAGGATCTTATTTTTGAGGAGAGTTTAAATTGCTTTTGTGAGGGACATGTTTCTGTTTGCTGTTTGTTGGGTCGTGCTGCACAACAAAGCTCCTGTTAACTAATATTTTAGTGTTATTTAGCCCATTTGCTCTCTGTGGCTTTCTGTTCAGATACCAGAATTCTTTCTTCTCTCTGATGTTTGGAATGGTATTAAAAATAAAAACCTGACCATGCAAAGGATTAAACCTCATTATGTTGAGATTGATTATATTGAAGCCAGTATTAAATGAGAAGCAAAAATCAGGAAAGAATCAAATGATTTAATGTAGTCCCTATCTCCCAATTTACATTCCCATATTCTAATATCTCAAAATTTTCCAGTCTCCTTGACATTTGGAAGTGTTCCCTGTGAAACCAGCTCCATGTCTGCCTCTCTGCTGAAGCAAACAGCAATGACCAGATTGCTCCCATCCCCTGGACCCCAGGCTTTTCATCTTTCCAGACTCTTGTATCTCGTCAGACTGAGCTGACACTTCAAAACGGAACAAATGCACTAAAAAAAAAAAAAAAAAGAAAAAGAAAAAGTGTTGCACATTCCAGTTCTGGACAGCAATTAAGTATACACCTAATTTTACCTTTATTCACTGTCTCAGTGGAGGGAGCAGCTCCACTCTGCAGTAACTCCCAGCCTGACCAGAGCACTGTGGCTGTTGCCCCAGTTGGTGTGAGATCATGGGATTCTTTTCCTTTTCTTTGCCTTTGTTGGCTTCAGGTTCCCACCTCCTGTTATTTACAAGGCAAAGATTTTGGGCCCTAATGCTACAAATGTTCCTGCATGTTTTAACTACAAGCATATGAGTACTCCCAAATTGAGGCCCTGGAACTCTTCACGTCTTAAGCACATCGTCTCTGATGCTGGAAATTCCTGTGCATATGCTTTTCCTTACCCCTTGGAGCAGTCTCATTAATTTCAGCAGGACCCACAGTAGTAAAGTTAAAACACATCCATAAGTATTTGCAGGTTCAGGTCCGTAGTGACATTTCTTGTCCTCCAATGTTATTTTATCCCTAAGCCTGTTCATTGTCAAAAAAATGAATCTTTGAGTAATCAGGTCTCACAACTCCCCTCAAACCCCTTCCTGGAACTTATTTTGTGTTCTTTTCTCTGGCAAGGCCTGTGGACAGCAGCAGGGCTGTCCTAAATCAAATAACATTAAGAATCTGACATGAATTGACAAGAGCCAAGTATGACTGAGCTGGAGTTTAACCCAGCTGAAGTGAAGAGTTCTCTCTGCTGTAGTTCAGCTTTAGTTACACTCCTTGCAGTTGCTTTCTACTTCATCAGAGTTTTGGGTTTTTTTTCCAATGGTAGGAAATAAACTGGATGGGAATTATAAATGAGTGAGACTTGAATGCCAAAATGCTGGAACTGGTGCTCTTAAGTGACCTGGAAGAGACACCTCTATTGCACTTCTTAGCTCCTTGTGTTTTTCAACATTTTACTCCAAACGCATACTTGAGGTTTGAAGGGGACAATTAAGCATTTTCCCAGCTTTGGTACAAACCCCATCTGTGTTATTGGCAGTTGTGCTGTGTAGATGTGAGGAGCAGAGAACTCCCAGTCCTGGCCTAACCACTGGGAATTCCTCTTCCAGCCCCTCATCAGGTCCCTCTGGGCAGTTCCCTCTGGCCCAGGACACGCAGAGACCAAGCTTGGTGAGGCACCATCCCCCCGAGCCTGCAGGATTCCATCTGTTTCCTTCCAAAAGCAGCTGCAGGCAAGGCTGGGAGCAGCACGAGGGGCAGCAGAGCCCAATGTGCTGGGCTGAAAGGCAGGAAATCCTGGCTGCTATTCCTGGCTCCTGCTCGGCCTGGTGAGGCTGCAGGCAGGAGCTCGGCCTCTCCAGCAGCGTCTGTGACATCAGCAGTGCACCTGAACACCACCAGCACCTTCCAGGACCTCATTCCTGCTGCCCAAGTGCCTTTGTGGACCTCTATTCCCAGTGAATTCCTTGTGTAGGAAACAGGGAAAAAGCAGATGAAAAAACCAGTTGTAACTTCTGTAAACACAGAGCTCGGATGTTTGAACAGCTTCCATCCATCACTCACGGAGCTCTCTTCTGGACTTGTGTCCAGAACTGCAGGTGCAAAGAAAACATAATTTTTCTGCAAACATGCGGAGTTACCCATCGACATATCCAGCACCCTGACATGGCTGTGGAATTGTGGTGGCTGTGCATTCAAAGCCCTGCTTAACTGGCCTGAAAATCAAACTCCAGCAACCCCATGACTTCACAATCCTCAGAGATAAACAACCACATGGATTTTATGTTCCTGTGTATTAGAAGTGGGAAGCATCAGTTGTTTTAAATGGAAACACAGCAAATTACTGTGTCTGAAACTCTGTCACTTGCTCCAAGCAAAGCTCAAACAAATTCTGGCTTATCTGAATGATTTCAGATAAAATTTCTGATAGGATTAACTCTGGTCTTCTTTGTTCTCTAAACTTTAGAGCTCTTAAGGAGAGGAGCTGGCAGCATGGACAGTGTTTGATGATAAAAAATGTAATAACAACTTTAGGAGAGGAAAGACAGATGCACATAAGGAAAGTTCTAATAAACTTGGAATTTCTGGGAATTTTATTAGTGACTATAGAGCCTTCTTGCCCATTTGTAGATAAGGACCTTGGTGTTTTAAAGGAAGAGGAAAATGTATTTGTTATGCATGGAAAATAAGAAAAATTGAAAACTTATTTTTTCTTTCTGCATGAGAAAGCATGATTGCTCCTGTTTTCAGAAACAGAATTTTTTAAATTTTAGTAACATTTTTCCCTCACACACAAAGCTGGTTATCAGATTCCCTGACCAAAACATGTTTTCCCAACATGTTTTTTTTCCCCAGTATTTTTTAAATTGCATTTCTGAAAGTTATTTACTAGGATTGCTTCAGTGTTTTAAAATATCCAGGCTGAGATTCCAGCTTTGGCTTACATCAAATTGGAATTCTTCATATTTGCCATATTTTCAACTCCTAAAAGCAAAGGAGGAACAAAAAGTAAACAGCAACCATGAAGAAAAAAAAAAAAAAGAAAAAAAAGTAAAATAAATGTTTATTAAAATTTGTTTTCAGCTATAAATGAGTGAAGCTTCATTAAATTCAGGGGAGCTAGACCCACTTACATTAGCAGAAAATAGGGTCTTTTTTCTCTCTTCTTTCCAATAATTTTTCCAATGCTATTTTTATCAGTCCTAGGGGGAGGCGGAAAGTAGGGTGGAAAACAGTTGCAGCCATTTTATCACATTTTACTCCTAACAATGCAGTCCAAATGAAAAGAAACCCTAATGCTCTGCAGAATAATACATTAATCATCATCAGGCGTCATTCAGCACAGGCCGCTCTTTCCACACCGCGGCAAACACGAGCAGAGCCCTCGCAGAGGCAGGAATTCCTTATCTAATCTCACCTAGGCTGGAGCACTGCACGCCTTGTGGTGTTTGTCAGCCCAGGGATGGGGCAAACCCCACAGCAGGGGTGGCTCTGGAAGCCTGAGGGATTTAGCAAAGGTTTCACCCCTCAAGGGCTGGGAATTGAAGGGGTTACAGGCCTGTCCACACAGAATATTTTTGCTCGCTGACAAATTGGTTTTCCTTGAGAAAACATCATTCATTTCACTGGAAAAAGAAAAAGCCTAAACAAACCAAACCTTCTTTAAAGTATTCTGCATGAGGAGCTAAGTAGTTAAAACTTGGTAGATTTTCCTCGTCTCTGGGGGATTTATTGTCCTGCTCCACGTGAGTGTGCAGCACCCAGCTCTCCTCCAGCCCTGCTCCCTTGGGAGTGTCCAAAGCCTGACCCTGCCAAGGCAGTAGTTTGACATCTCCTGTGCTGAGCTGTTCAGGATTGTTCTGCAGTGTGGGACACCCTCCATGGCTTTCTGCTCAGCTCAGGGGAGGGATGGCTTCACAGCCTTTCCTCTTCCTTGGTGGAGTGTTGGAGGCTGCAGCTCCATCTCCATATTTTCCTTCTCCATTAAGCTTCTCCTGTAACTCAAACCCATGAGAGGAAAGCAGTCACAAATCATCCTAAATATATTGGTGCAATCAAGGCTCAAACTCAAAATGCAGGGTTTATTTTGTGCTCTGTGATCTCCAGTAACTCCCCTTCCCCCAGCTTTTTCATTTGCTCATAGGTCCCGCTCCTAACAACACAAAATTATTGCAGCTGGGAGCCAGTGGTAGAAACATTAACAGAAGGATGGTTGAGAGACTGCCTAGAGAGAATATAGAGAAGAATAAAATTAGGGGGCAGCTTCCAGCTTGCTTGGATCCTTGTGAAAATTCCAAGCAAAAATTCTCCATGAAACTTTTCCCTTAATATTTCTTTCCTGGGTCCCTCCCATTGTCTCTTGTTCTTACAGAGTGTATATGAATATATTTCTACTGTAGCCTTGCATCTGTCTCATAAATACATCTCCTAAGTGTGTGCATGCTTAGGTTTCAAAATCCTCTTTGTAGAGCCCAGTAGTGTTTGTACTGTTTCCAATCTCCTCCATCTCTGCAAGATAAGTAGGTGCTACACTTATGTCATTTATTGCTATTTGTTTCTTTATGTTGGTTCCTCTTAAAGTGCTCTTCTCGTATTGTAGCTCCAGGGCATCCTTGCATACAGTTATGATACATAAAAACTGAAAAGCACAATTTAAACTGCAGCACCTCATCTGCTCTCCCTGTTTGTCTGTATTTTTCCCTCTGCCAAACATCATATTCCTTTCATCCGACAATATAATACGATCCACCAGAAAGAAATGGAGCACAATGGAGGGTGAGTCATTCTGGCTGAAAGGTTAGGGCCAGATCCTGCCTTCCCTCCTCCAAAAAAGCTCCTTTACACTTGAATTCAGAGCATTTCCCAAGCTGGGAAGCTCAGGCCTCAATCCTATAAGACATATGCTGGCATGGACAAACATTTTTAGCTACAGGAGGCTTCAGTTTGAGAAGTCATTGCCATTTCCCTTTCTTTGTGCCAGTTCTTCAAGCTCTTCCTTATTATTTGTTCCTGGAGTACCAGATTTGTTCCCAGATTGTTATTATTCCTTATCTGTAAACCGTCACCAGGACATTTCAGGGGGATCTCAGCCTGTGCCTTACAAAGTCCAGCTCAGGGGACTGAGTGGGGTTTTGTGGTACACCTGGAGGATTTCATGTGCAACTCAGCAAAACTCCCCGAGGTCTCAGTGAAGGTTTTGGCTCAATCAATCTGTAGCTCAACCAGGTTAATATTTGGGAATGCAGAGGTCTCAAAGCAAGCTGAAAATTCCAGAAGTCTCAACCAGACATCCAAAGCAGCCAGCGGAGAGAGACCCAAGCCCTCTGGCCTGCTCAAGCACGTCGGGCTGGGGTTCCCATCCAGGTATCCCTGCCTGGAGCCAACCCACCCTATCCTGCCAGCAGCTTTGCTCTGCAGCATGGAACCATCCTCTGCCTAACTGGATCCGAAGCCAGTTCTCCCACCTCCCAGGAGAGCAGGGTAACCACCAAACCATTCTGCTTTGCATAGAGAGATATTAAAGAGGGGGTGAGAGCAGATAGACAGACAGATTAGCTCTGCTGGCTGGGCTGCTGCTCAATGTGGGAGCGTCCCCTTCCAGTTTCTCTCCTAACGAATATTCAAATGTGGAGAAAAAGTGGAACAGTCTCAGTGGGAAAGGCTGGAGAATACTCACCTTGGCAGGGAGGGCACCATCTGGGGGCTTTGCTGTGAGAGGAGCTAAAATTCCCCAAATCCCCACTCGGAATCAGGCCATGGAGGGCTCTGAACTTGAGTCTCCTGCACTGAAAGTAAATACAACAGACTAAGTGGGGAGCTCCTGCCTCAGGCAGACGTGGTTGCAGCCCTGAATCCATAAGGTCCTCTCCAAACACACCTATGGAATGAGGCCATGTGGACACCTTTACTCAGAAGGACATTCAACACTCACCTTGTGTGTCTTGTCACAATATGGACCAAAACTGCAATAGAAAGGCAAGGCAGAAGAGGTCCTGGTGCTTAGCACAATTTATTGGTGGAAACTTAAACATCTGGGGCTCTTCCAGAACAGCTGAATGAGGGCTTTGAGTGCCTTATTTCAGTTAGTGACTCTGAGTGTGTCAGTCAGGTGAACATGTCACTTCATGACCTTAAGCTTTCCGGGTTTTACCTTGTTTGGTCTTTTTAAATTTACCCTGTAGCCGTTCTTCAGTGATTTTTTGTTCCTTGTGCTGCATCAGTCATACATCAGGTTGTGGCTACTCCCCAGTGGCTTGCAGAGAACAATAACATAGGGGAGAAAATATGCCCACTCATATATTTTGATTGTTTGACTTTCCCCTATATCTCCCTGGAATATACCTCTACCTGAGTGCTTATTTACATATTAATGTGCAAGTATTTTCAGACCCACGTATTTAGCAGAACTCAGAAACTGGGGAATAATCTGTAGATAGCACAAGTATATCATTTTGATTTACAGTCTAACATTTAAATGTTTTGAGGTCAGACCTCTGCGAGAAAATAATTCACAACTGGATCTACAGCCTCCACTGGCTGTACATTTATTGCCAACGAGCACAACACAGATTGTTTTTTACGTGCCTGCTTTTTATTGCCTTAGATGCTGTTGTAGGATAGTTCACATAAACATTTATATAGGGTTTAGAAAACAGTTGTTAGCGAGGAGGAAGCTCTTTCTGTTTACACAGCCTCGAACAAAGCCACCGCGCGCAGCTCCCTCTAACTGACATGTGGGCGGGTTTTTTTCAAGTCACTGACTGGAAGAAGTGAGTGTCTGAGATTTATTCCTGACAGGACTTAAATTACTGGTAGCCTGACACATTTGTGAACAATTACTAGACACTGAGGTGTTTAAAGTAATGGGTACTGTTTGCTCGAGGGATGGGGAAGTTTCAAAACCATTAAAACAAAACAATTTTCCATTTGATTAGCAAAAAGCAAATGCATACATTTATTTTTCCGAAAAGGCATGTGGATATTTGATTTCTTAAATTATTTTTCTCTCCACATGCACATGCTTAAAAATTTCTTTTAATTTCCTAACCAGTAAGTTACCCTCTCTTGGTGCAAGCTCACAGTCAGCTCTGAACATGAGACCTGTGAGCTTGCAGCCCCCAAAAGGGGAGTTCACAGCAATGTCTTGGTTAGAAAAGGATCTCATTGTTTAGTTGTCCCAAATGATAATAACACCTGCTTTTATAGTTTTTAATTTGGAAGAAGAAAGGTGAAAAACACTAAAATTTACTGCTTTACTCATTTGACCATTAACCACTGCCAATATTTATGGACAATGAACTCTGTTTAATCCTCTCCTTAATCTACATTACCTTTATTAATTTACTTGCAACTCCTCAAGCTAAACGTTCTATATATTCCCACTTTTGCTTTCAGTGTTCATGTACAGTGACCCCTTCCATTCCTCCTTACAAAACCTGGGGCTATGCAGCCCCCAAATTTCTATTTTTCCATCTGAGAGACTCCTGTCCCAACAGGAATATTGCACTGGATTATTGCATGTTTTTAGGAGCCTGCTTGTGTGCACACACTTCCATCCCTCTTCCTTCATTAACCATGAACTGTTGAACAGGTGCTGTCTCTGCAACTCGTGTTATTCTGATGTGCTATGAAGTGAATAAATTAAAACTCCATCCATCTGCTAATAACCAAAATAAAAGATTTCGATGGCGAACATAAATCAGGATTTTTGGAGGAGGCTGGTTAATCCTGCTTCACTGCTGGTCTCGGAGCCAGATTGTTCTTCCTGGCTGAGTCAATAAAAATGTTTATACATTTCTTAGTGCAACAGGGCCACACAGAGAGCTGCAAGAAATGTTTGCAGTAGTGGTCACTTGGGGTGGGAGCTGGGAGCATTCCTGCCCTGCTGGCCATCCAACACTCAGACTCACCCTGCCAGGTAGTCCAGAAGCATGACATTGATTTAACATGTTAATCTTTCACCAAAATAAATGGAAATTCTGCCCTGTTTGTCAGTTATTCTTTCATCCACAAGGAAAAGACACTACTTTAAGAGAACAAAAAGGCAAAATGCTTGTGAAATCCCATTGTTCCTGTTAGACGTCTTCCCACTGTTTTATTGGGACTCCCAGCAATGTAAGCAATGTAAATGTGATGGCTTTTCCCATGGGCAGTTCACTACCTCACAAAATAAGCCTTTTCCTTATAGTTACTTAATATTCCTCAGGAATGAAGACGCAGCTGTGAGTTTTGCTGGCCTTCCTGGAAGTGCAGGCTTCCGGATTTCAGCATGCTCAGGAGTCAACAGAGCACCTTAATTTGCTGCAAAAGGATTCGACTTCCCATTGATGAACGAGAATTCCCATCCCTCAGTGAGATTGTTCTTGCCTGCTGGGAGAAAATCCCTTTCTTGCCACAGCTTCCTCTTGGACAATCAGGAGGTGATCTGGGAATTATCTGGGTTCTTTCAGTTTTGCCATAGTTTTGGGAACGTAGGAAGACAGACAGTAGGCACAGCTTCAGCCTTTGTAAATTCCTGAGTGTCCAGTGCTTGGTGCAGCACAGCTGTAACTCAGGTGGAGCACTTGGGATGTGTAGGAATTGTTGGAAGCTGTTTCCTGAGGCACAAGTCAAGGGCTCCCAGTCTTACACTCGGTCTCCAAGGCTGCATTCAGCCCTCAGTGGCCCAAATTTTTCTCTTAAAGCACAACACCACCTTCTTGTCTTTTACATCCATGAAAAATAAAGACACTATGTGTCTTTTTGAGGTAATTTCCAAAGTGATTTGTGCTGGCTTTGTTACGGTGAGAGCTCCTGAAAATCCGTCCCCTGTGCAGGACACTCTGCATAACATCCCTCAGCTAAACCACTGCTCTTCATTTGAACCCGTGTAGAAGGGTCTATAAACCCTACAAAGAGGGAGGTTTTGTTCCCTAGCTCTTGTTTTCTGTGTCAGTTCTTGATGCATTGAGTAGTAAAACAATTTGTAACATGCTGTTAGCACAAAAGAATGAAAAATAATACCAAAAATAAAACATGAAACTGCATTGAATGCAGCTATTTTTACACATTGTGTGCTGGCTCAAGGAAATTTCAGAAGCTTCGGCAGAAGAACCCAAAAACTCTTTCAGAGTCTCAATTCACCATAAGGGATGGTTTTCTCTTGCTTTTGTAAATCTTCTTCTTCTTCTTCTTGAGTATTTTGGGAAAAGGGAAAAAAGAGCTGCAGATGTTTCAAACTTTCTATGGTCTTTTACAATTATTCAGGGTGGCGCCTCCTCTGTAGACTCTGTGCTGTTTTGCTCGCATATTCATAAATTTTTCTCATTTGTGAGAGTCGCTGAATAGAGCATGTGAATTGTTTTACCCAGTAGGTGGTGGAGCAATAATGAAGCTTTGTGATTAAGTAGTGTTGGAACATCTTATCTGAGTGGGAGGCACCATTAGTAGTAAAAGTAATTACCTGTGTAGAACGTGCTGATTGCACTGAGCATGTACTCCATGACACAAAGGATGTCTTCTCAACTTTAGGGACTTTAAGAGATCTCCATTTGCTGCTAATTTCCCGTTTTAAGTGATAGCACATAATTCCTTGAGTTTTTTGGGGGATTTTTTTTTTTGTGTCAAAATTACAAATAAACTTTGTGAGAGCTAGTTCTCCTCATCAAAATTCTGTCCTTGTCATTGGGAGCTACAAAACGAGGATGAGGGAAGTATCACTTGGAAGAAGTGGAGCTGTAAAGGCAGGGTTTGTTCCCAGTGTGGCACCTGGAGTCCCTCACAGCTCGGGGCTGTCCTGAGGAAGGAGCTGTGGTGCCCTCATGTCCCCAGGGAATGATTCCCAAACAGGACATGGAGGCTGAGCTGTGAGAAAAGGGCTGAGCTCAGCAATCCCTCCGGGAGCAGGGCATCTGTGGGAGGCTGGTGCCACTGATGGCAGCAGCCACTCGCTGGGTTATTCTCACAGAAGCCAATCTGTGGTAGAATACACGGTGTCCTGAGGTCTGATTTCATAAGCATTCATCCATCTGCCTGACAGTTTCCAGCAACTTGGGGAATAAAATATTAAGATATGATGGAAATAAGCAGTTCTTTTGATCATAGAAAAATGGGTATTTTTTCTATTTCATCTGTAGATTGTACCTCTGGTAGTTTTTGTGTCTTGTGTAGACGTGAAATTAAACCTTTCTGCTCATCTCTACAATTTTAAACCCTTCTGGCTACTTTGGAAAGCTGATAAAAAGTCCTGGGGTTCAAAGAGGCCCATGACTTTTAGGATAAAAAGAAAACTGAAGAGCATTTCTGGTTTGCTTTAGATCTGATGCAAAGCCTGTTGGAATCACAACAAAGAAACTCTCACTGGTTTCTAAGATTAAAATCCGGGGCTTGAGCACAATGTCTGACATAAATGTGATGTCGCCTTGCTCCCAGAAGCAGCTGAGCGCGTTTGGAATGGTGCAGGGTCGGGGCTGCGTGGGGCATCCCTGGCACACAGGCACAGGCAGTGCAGGGAACTGACAGCAGAGAAGAAGCCCTGGGAAAGGGCTGCAGTTCCTCTGCTCTCTGAATCACCCTCTGGAGGCATTTCCTGTGGCTGCTGGGAGGATGTGAGCTCACAGGGACTGGGACAGGCAGAAAAGGTGACAAAGTGTCATTGCAGTGATTGGTTATTTCTCTAGCACGTTCAATCTCTTCCTCCTATAAAATGCCAACATTTGTATAAGGAATGGTGTAGGTTCAGTCAACTTTCATCCTCAACTTCAGATTTTTTCAGAAGCTTTCTTTTGCCAGTTTTTCTGCTGTTTCTAATTTTTTTTTAAATCTCCTGAAGGAACTGCTCTGTATTTGACCAACCTGTTTTTTTCCTTAAATATTTTCATTTTCTTGTGTTTTTCAGTTAATCTGTGATACATTTTACTCATTTTAGAAATCAATAGGATAAACTGTGTGACCATGTCTGAAAGTATGAGGAGAAAGTTTAACAGTGTGGAAATAGTAAAATTGCTGGAGCCACAACAGTGGAAATACCTTTAAATAATCATACAAAAAATTAACTAGTGATTTAATGACCAAAGTCAGCCCAAATATGAAATTTGTCATTTTTCTCTTTGCAGAACTGAATGCAGAACATTTTTTCTTTGCTATTATTTCCATGGGCCTGAGCTTTTGATGAAAAATAAATGAAAAATGCAAAAGAATATAATTGTAGATGAATAAGATCGACCCACTTTTGTGCAGAGCTGTGCAACTGCATGTTTTGGGAGGGTCAATTTTGCAGACACAAGGTTGGCTTCAAATTGGGCCTGAGCTTGTTTTATTCTTCCTTCTCTTAAGTTAAGCAAAAGAGCTGGAAAATATTTCAGCAAAGCAGCCTGAAATTTAACTGAGACCGAAATCAGGCACATTTTGCATGGAGATTATATTGCTATAATTGCAGGCAGCAATTTAATGATAAAAAAATTATTGTGTGTATCTGTTGTTTGTTGGTGGCGTTTACAGGAACCAACTGCCTTCAAGGACATCCAACAGACAATCCCCATCCCTTAGTGGAAACAATGAACAGAGATTTTCCTCACACTGGGAATAGAGGGAGATAAAATCTGCAGAGTTTAGCATTCTTTTAATGAATCCTACTAAAACTCAGGAATGCTCCTCCTCTGCTCGCTACCTTTCAGGATCCCTCAGGGATGTGTTTGATAACCCAGTGTACATCCTTATGCTTTAAAGCTCTATAATATTAAAATATCAAATTTACTCCTTGAAGAAAGATTCCAGACATACAAATTGCATCCAGCTACTAAGTGTAAATAAGAACACCTTTACCTTGTAATTAGGTAGAGGATAAAGAATTATTAATGGCAAAATTTCATATTGTGCTGAGATTCCATGGAAAAAGGCAATTGCTGACCTGTGTTCCTGATGAATCCGGTAAATTACAGATGTGCATTAGACACATTGGAATTTTGGCTTTTCTGAAACGTCTTTGTTCACTGTCTCATAATTCATTCAGAAAAATATGTTAACATTTTCAGAAATGCACTGGCAGATCTTAGATTTAAATTTGCTTTTAGGTTCATCTAAACTGCTGATAGTGAAATTCAACTGCAGTAGAGGGTAGTGCAAAAATGTGCCCTAAATATGCCCAAATATACAGGCAGATGTTGGTCTGGGCAGATTATTCCTGCAAGGATCACGTGCACAAGCATTTGGCCAGTTTTGGTCAGGAATTGTTTAAATCCAAGGAATCTAAAACCTGAGGAAAGTTCTGGATCACTGCAGACCCACATGTGCCCTGTTAGCCACAACAAAAACATCACAGTTTGTGTTGTAGGAACAGAACCCAAACTGGAAATCTTGATTCACATCCATTGCTCAGACACAGAGAAATGTAACTCCGAGCAAGAGCTTACACAGGAGGGAGAGGAAAATGAAATGTGATGTTTTGGTCCAAGTGAGTTTGTTTAAGAAAGAAAAATTGAAAAAGCATTTTTGGCAGTCAAAGTGTTATATGGGTTTACAGCCCTTTTTGGAATATGCGAGGTTGTCACAATCAATATTGTTCTTGATCAAACTGAACCACAGACAACCTTCTGAAAAAAGCTGCAGACCCTGATCTCTGGACCAAGTAATGAAATTTGTGATGGAAAAAAGACACATCCACCTGATGTTCGTTAGCGGGGGAAATATTGACAGAAATTGTTAGCATGATGGGAAATTCAATTACTTTAAGCAGTATTTGAACATGAAGGGAACAGAAACTTGATTAGGGAAATCAGTTCAGATATTCTTCTAATTCTTTCTAAATCCAAAGGGCCCTCCCCAAAATCCCAAGGACCAATCACCCTCGAACTGCTACAGCTATAAAAGAGATGCTGTGGTCAGGGGAGCAGGACACAGACTCCTTGGAACTCCTGGCTTTTCCAGGGCTTGCAGCACCTCATGCTGGGCCAGCCCTTTGTTCACACTGAACAGCATCTCTTGAGCAATCCAGCAGGATCCGATTGCAGCCTAATGCACCTTCCCTGCGACCAGTGGCCCCTGGATCCGATGAACACCCTTCCAGTGCAGTGAACCTGCGAAGGGGATTCCCACCCTGTGCTCCTTTGAACCTCTTGGGAGAAGTGGCATGAAGCTGTGTTTCAGGAGCATTTGGGGATGTGGAGGGAAGGAGGAGAGGCTGAGCTCAGCTTTGTCCAAAGGACAGGCGATTTCTGGTCCCTTTAGGTCTGGTTTCTCACATTCCTCCAGGAAGGGACAGAGGAGAGGCACCTCTTGGGCAGGGACCTGCAGCCTCCCAGAGGGACTGGGGCAATGGCTGCAGGGAGAATTAAGCACAGCAGGGACAGGACCTGCAGCTGCCCAAAGTCAGAAGAAACCTTTAGGTCTCCTCTAGTCCCAACCATCCCCTGGCTGCTGCATCAGCTCTGGGTTTCCACGGGAGCTGCCCCTGTTACTCCAGTCCCCCATGAAAACCCGGGGGTGTTCTGGGAGAAAGGGGGGAACTACCTGGGCAGAACTGTGGCCAGCTTGCTGAATTTAGCACCCCAGCTCTTCCCCGGTGTTAATATGGAGATCAGAGTCAATAAAACACATGGAGGCAAAATGTATGACTCCAATTTACATTAAGGAACTTAAAAGTTGTGAAATATGTGAAGAACAAACTGTTGTGAGAAAATAAGTGCCAGCCTTCCTGCAAATTTTATATCTGATTCTGCAAGCATGGGAAGTCTTCAGCGCTGTTCCTGACTTGGCTGCCAGTTTATGTGGGAGGGGAAACAGCCATTTTGCTCGAGGGAAATATTTTTTAAAAGTTCCATGATGAGAAGGGGTTTTGTTTGTTTGTTTGTTTTTGCTTTCCTGCATCAAATGAGTTTTGCAGTTGAAATTGCTGGTCCAAAGGCTGAATTGTGCCTCCACCAGCTTCAGCTGCCGTGGGACGTGTGTGCTTCTGTGTGGAGATTTTGGCAAGTTCATTTTGCCTGCATGGAGATGTGTAGACACACACACAGACATTGTCTCTGTGTTTGGATAAATGTACACAGATTTCAGCTTTCATCTGGACTGCATTTTTGAAGAAAGTGTGTTTCAGACAATGCATTGTTCCAGTTTTATGGATTGCAAAGATAAAGCACAAAACCCCACCAATTCATGGAGAAACACAAATCTTCCAGCCCCTGCCTCTCACAAAGGGGCATTTTTGTGTCTTAAACGGGGGCAGGTTTTTGAAAAACAGCTGCCCATACAGCATTTCCCACATTGGAGCCGCGGGAGTGAGTGGATTTCAGCACTGAGGGAACAAATGAAGTGGGAAGTTTTTCAGATGTGCTTTACTGGGGTTCCATCTCCTGGGAGCAGGAGGAGTTTGGGAGTTTCTGCTGAAAATCTGCCTTTTTCACGTAGGTGTTGGATTGGAAGCTGAAGCTCTGAAAATCTGGCCTCAGAGGCCTATTTTTAAAATATGGTTTCTGCTTTTTCAGACACAATTTTGTGATCCCAGCTAATTAGGAGAACAGCCATGTGGTTAGACATCTGAGTGCTAGTCTTATTGCTTGGAACAATGACCATGGGAGAAAAGCTGCTCCGATGTGGTTTTGTTGTTATTTTGGTTTTTTACTTGCAGAATAGACTGGAATCTGCTTTTCAGGCTGCATTGGGCTCCGTTTGTGCTGTTATAACAAATAAAGGAAGACTTGCTGATGGGCTCAAATAAACCTTCAATTGAAGTGACATCTCTTTTTTTCAAATGTCACTTGCTCCCTCCATATCCCCGGTGTGTTTTCAGACCTCTGTTACAGGAGAGCTGCTGCGTGATCTTCTTCAATTTACCGTTCACTCATCCAAAATCAGGAACACAAAAAGCTTTTAAAATTAAAATTCAGGTTTTGAAAGCAGTGTTAGTCAACTCTCCGGATTCACAGCTTACTTGAGGTTGACTCTATCACGCTAATAAAATTTGAGGTTTATATTACAAAGTGACTCCAGGAGACCTCAAGTAGCAGAGTGAAATTAAGGATGTTAAGAAATTGTATCCTCAGTTGACCTCTGTGGAATAGGAAGGAAGAAATCAAGGGCAAAATTTATTCTCTTTGGTAGAATTTGACTGGAAATTTGAAGGAGAAACATTCCATCTAAGCAGCAATATTGCACCAAGTACTGCAATTGATTGGCAAACACTGATCCATCTGATGTGTGTGTGGGTTTCGTGGTGGTTGTTCGGGGAATTAGAGCCCATGCCCATGCAGGGAGGAGAGTACAGGCAAAAAATATCACAAAATAGGGCTGCAAACTCGCATGCCAAAATTAAAAAGGAAATATTGCAGTTTTGTGTGGTGCTGGTTTCTCCCAGAAAGCCACTCATTATAAGCACAGAGCAGCTCTGCGGTTTCTTACTAATTGCTGATGATCTCCCAGGTTGTTAGAACCTGAAGCTGTTTGTGTCACCAGCCTGGCTGTCCCCAGGTACCGCCACAAAACCAAAACACAACCCAAGAGCTTTGTGTCAGGATAACAGAAAAGTGAGAATCATTCCCTAGTAGGAGGCAGGTCCTCTATTGCAACAGCTGCTTTTCTGTCACCCTGTTCTTATTTCTAAACTACACCCTGACTAAAAATGTCCCCAGCAGTTCCTCTGTCCCATCACCACGCTGCAATTTCCTTCCTATCCGAGTTATTCCTGGGATGGAACAGCATCCAGTGGGGATTGAGACCTCCTGGTGCAAGGCACAGCATAAATACAGAACGAGATACAGCCTCTGTCAGCAGGAGGTTACAGATTGTCACCAGCCTGAGCAGGAGCAGATTCCTCACTGCAGTCAGAGGCACTCTGTGCGGGCACAGCAGCCTGGCTGCAGTTTAATAATGCAGCAGAGCAGGAGCAGACAGAGGGAAAGGCAAGAAGCAGCAATGGGCAGATGTGTGGTGGTTTTAGGAGCCGCCCCAGATGAAAGATGAAACACCTGATTATTCTGGGTAGGGGAAGCCTAAACGGAGAATCCCATGTGCCTGCCTGCACGTGGTTGGTATCAGGTGTTCAAGTGAATCCAGGGTGGCACAAGAGCTCAACAAGGGCTGGTGTTGGCTCCTTTTGGGTGGCAATTCCTCCTGGAAATCACTGTTAGATGGGCTTGGGGAGTTCGGGAGGGATTGTGTGAATGTGTCTGTGGGGAGCAGGGAGAAGGGAAAGAAATCCTTGTGCTGGGATCTGGATGTGGAGCTACAGTTAATGCTGTTTTTTTTATTGGAGGTAATTTCCATTTAGGATATTGCTAATATCCTGCTAACTGGGGAGAATTGGTTCACTAAAGCCAGCACCAGGTGAAGATTTAATGCTGGGCAAAATGAATTTTCACTTGGTTGCACGTACTCTCGTTGTGACACACTTAGCAGCCTTCCATCTCCACTGGAATCAGTAAAAGCTTTCCCTTCATTACTCCTTGTTCTGTGCCAGACAGCCAAGGGTCTGACTCTGACCACTTGAAAGCAAATGAGAAATTTGGGTTATTTGGGCCTCATTTGAGGTCGATGACAGGTGAAGCCCATGGCACTGAGCTGCCTTCTTGTGTCCCTTCTCCCTGGCAAGGTAAAAGTTGTTCTCCCCCATTCCCATGCTCACTTCCTCTGTGACGTGTGTAATTCCAGTTGGTTTTTATCAAAGAAATCACCAGAAAGTGAAACAAGCAGATGTTTTCCAAGTCTACCATCCCGTATCTGGAGTGCCAGTGATGATCCTTGCCATATTCCCCCAGCTGGATCCATCTCAATGCCACTGTCACCCCAGCTTTGCCACCATCCCTGCTGACTGCCTGGCTTCAACATCTGTATCGAGCATGTCAGCAAAACAGGCGTCAAAATTCCTTCAAAAAGCAAAGATCCAGCCCTCTGTGGCTTCTCCAGACTTCCTGGAGTGCAGCAGACCTCTGGTGCTTTGCATCTTTGCTTTCCATAACTCAGTGATGGGTCCCTGCTGGAAATCTCTGGATATGAACCAATAAAAGAAAGCAGGACAGGGGACAGGTCAGATCTGCATCCTGTGCTTTCCACACCAGACTCTTCAGGGTGGGAGTGTTTGATTATTTTCTTCCCTTCCCTTTTGCTGTGGTGGCACTGACCTGTGTTAAATCACACACTGAAGCAGGCACAGGTAAGAACCCAGGCAATCCCAATCAGAAAAGAGGACGTGGTCTAGAAAAACTGAAAAATAATTAAGGATGGCACCTATTTTACAGATGGGGATTGAAGTAGAGATTGAGAAACTTGCTTGAAGTTTCCCAGAGCACAGTGTACCAGCACAGAGATAAGAATTAAAGTGTCTCTGCCCTGAGTATTACAGCTCTGCTCTGCATTTGCCCCAGCATGTTGCCTTATCCCAAAACCTCCCTCTTTTCCTACTACCAGAGTCCTATCTGGGATTCCAGCATGTTAGAGATGTCTTTTCTCACAACTCAGAGTCATGTCTAAAATAAAAAATGAATCCTTCAAGATTAAATCCAGCACAGGATTTAGGTACTTAAAGGATTTAAGCAGTATTTTGATACTTAAATGCAAAGTTGAGACCAGTGAGATGCTGCCAAGATACTGCATTATCCTGGGAAGTGCCTGCATTCGTTTGGTTGCTCAGATTGTGATCTGAAAATGTCTTAGAAAGCTGAAATTTTTAGTTCAAAACGTTCAGTGACTGTTTTTTGCTCGACAGGATTGAGTATTCCTGCCCCAACTACCTCCATGAGCACGAGCAGGGTTCACAAACTGACCTGTGGGTCTTCACCTGGTGGTGTCCCCAGGGCATGGGATGTTCCCTGCCAGACCTGGGCTCAGCACAAATCCAGCACCATGGCCTTGTCTTTGAACCTTGCCAGCCCTGGGAAAGGTTCTCAAAGCCTTCCCTCCCCTCCCCGGGTCCAGGATATTGGAATTGTGGAGTTGCAAACCCAGCCCCCTGCTTGTGGCCAGGGCACTCTGACCAACAGGTTTCCAGCCCCACGGAGGTCTGGGAGAAGGGACCTGCTCCCTGCTGGAGCTGTGCAGGTAGGAGGGAAATATTAAATGGAGTTGATGCAGCAGAAGAGGGGGAAAGAGCACTGAAATGGGAAGATGCCTTTGTCACCTGGTTGTGACAATTTACTGATGAGGATGAATTTTATGGATTGCTGATCTGGCTCCCAGGACTGTTCCTAAATTTTACCTTGGGATTTCAAAAAACGTCCCTGTGAAGTTCTAAGAGCAGACACCAGGAGCAGGATTTTTCCCTTCTGCATCCCTCAGGTCCAATTAATTTTGCATTATTCTCTGTGTAGCAAAACAGCTCTTACAGAAAAGCCCCCCCACTCCAAACCCACAGCACCTGGCAAATTGTTTGGGGCATCTGTAGGAGATGAGAAGTGAACACCCCAAGGCACAGAGAGGATCTGCTGTTGAATTTTAGGAACTATGGACATGGACAAAGAGTCAGGGTTAGATAGAGACATTGTTTATTCTGCAAGGTGGAAATTTTTCCACAAATCAAGTGCATTGGTCTTTTCCTAGTGTTGGGAATTGAGCAAAGTCTGACTCTCGGTGGGGAAGAGGATCTCCTTCTCACCCTGACGTTACCTCCTCCCCTTCCACCTCTCATAGCCATCAACCAAACTTGTTCATCATCCCTTTTCTGATCTCTTTTCCCCATCTCTTTTCTTTTCTCTTCACCTCTTTCTTCCCATTACACTTCCTTTTCTTTTCTCTAGAAACATCAGCATCCTCTGTCAGCGCGAGCAGCCCCAGTGCCCCCTGTCCCAGGGGATGTGCTACCAGAAACTCCGTGTTCCTGTCCCACCCTGCAGCTTCCACAGAATCCCAGGATATGCTGGGTAGGGAGGGACCCACGAGGATCCGGGAGCCCAACTCCTGCAAGTCCTGAGCTTTGCCACTGACAGGGACAAAAGTTCCTCCTTCCAGGAGCAGACTGGGAGCCAGCTGTGGGAAGCACCACCCAAAGTGAAATGCCAGGAACACGAGGCTGGAGGGCCAGTGCTGGCCTGGAGCCTTTCCCAGGGCTGTCCTCAGCCTGACCTGTGGAGACACCGGGTCCTGCCCCAAAGCACAGGTGCCACATGCCCAGGCGCCTCCGTGGGCCAGGAGATGCTGCAGAGCCGTGGCAGGGGTGGGAGCAGAGGTTTGTGTCTCTTCCTGCCTTGTTCGCAGCTCTTTGACGCAATGTGAAGCGCTTTGCCAGTTGCGGTTTTGTGAGAACAGATTGGTAAACTCTGACTTGTTGCATCAGCCTGACAGCTGACTTCCCACACAGCTCCGTGCGCGCAGCTCCGCTGGGGCCGCAGCCCAGCCGTGATTCATCCGCCCCGGCAGGTCCAGCACACCAGCGGCCCAGGAGCATGGCTGGGAGCTCCTCTGACGCCCTTCGGACTCTCTGTAAAATAGCTCTTTGTCCTCTCTGTTGCTGGGAAGTCAAAAGAATATGCTTTGTTTGAGATTTTCCAGGGAAAAAAAAAAAAAAAAGGTTTCAGAATTCCAAAGCTTCAAATGGAAGCTGATGCCTCCAGTCTGGACACACACAATTGAGTTTGAGGGAATTTATAGCAAGCCTATCCTTAATGTGTCCCAGGAATGACTTGATTTGCTTCTTCTATTCCCTTGCAGAAGAAACTGTGGGGATACAAATTTAATACAGTCTAGGAGCTTGTGTTACAGTTTACTGTGTCCTTGGACAGCTGTAAATCCTCCTCTGATGTATTTGCTTAATATTTAGGCTTAACATGTTTTAACCACAAATCAGGCTACAATAATGAACTTGGAACCCGTCCAGGCCTTATCCCAGAGTCCCCACAAACAGCTCCAGTCCCAGAGGTGAAATGATGGTGATCTACCTGTGAATATCCCCAATCCTCCCTCATTTTGTTACATGTGCTGAGAATAACAAGGCCCACTAAATCAGGAGCCTGATCCTCGGCTAAAACGGGGATTTACATCCTCCTGTGCTGATTTACACCAGTGGAGGAGCCGATTCCACCATGAACAAATATAGTGTTTTAATCTACCCATCGATCCACAGCTCAGCTAATGAAACTTTGCAGCCCTTAAAATGTCCTGGCTCCAACTTGAATGTCTCCTGCATCTGGATTTTCTCTCATCAGCACTTCAGGGCTGGTACTGCATTAAAAACTGCACACACAACTACAGTTAAGCTTTTCAATAATGAAGTCACTTTATTTATTGAGAAATGTCATCACAGGATACATGATTCTTGGCAGGGCAGCTCCTGAGCAGGAAGCCTGCAGTTCCAAAGGTATGCAGGAACGTGGAGAAGGGCATATTGTTTGCCTTCTTTTTATGACAGGAAGGATATGGTTTGGTTGTGTTTTTGATGGGTTTTATTTCATTGCACACAGAGTTTTTCCTAAGTTAAAACTTGACAAATAGTTGTACCCCTCCTGTTACGTGGGCGTGGGGAGTGACTCTCTCTGTGTTTTGCACTGATGCTTTGCAGACCCTACACAAAGGTTTTCATCCCTTTGGGCTTCTTAGGCCAGCAGAGTTGGCATGGGCATGGAGACTTCAAATAATTCCTGGGGTTAACAGACTCTGCTCTAAGATGTGGATGAGAACCATTCTGGAGAATTGATATCATTCCTTTTTAAATTTTCGCCTATAATCTTAGGGTTTTGTTTTTAAAAAAACCAAACAACTTACAAATAAATCCACAGACAAAATGAACTAGCTGAAGACATTGATGATTTCTGCTTCCTATGGCTATTTGATTGCCTAATTACAGTCATTTGGAACTGATTGCATGCTCTTTTAATTTATTTCCCATCATCTGGCTGTAAGGGAAGACCTAATGCAGGGTGTGTTTTAGAGAGGAGAGTAAGTCTTCCTGAAAACAAATGTTCACTCCTTTCTCATTGAGGAACTCTTGCCTAGAAGACAGGAATGAACTTAGAGCTGAAGCCTGGTTTATCTGTCAGGTAGGAAATGGGAGGTTTTGAATCAAAGCAAGTTTGGGAGGCTCTGTGGTTGGGCTGAGCCCTGGCTGGGCAGCTCGAGCTCTGTTATCTCTGGCTGCCTCTCAGGCCCCTGGCCTGGGAGCTGCCATGGGATCTCGCTCTGGAGAGCACCAGCCTGCCCATGCCAGCTCTCCTCTTCTGCTCCAGCCTGTGGGCAAGTCCAGAAGTACAGAAATGGGATAAAAAAGGAGAAAGCTGCCTTGTTTTGAAGCTGCAGAGACATTTCTTCCAGCTCCAGGCTGAGCTGGGGCTCAGGGCAGCTCCTCCCTCGGTCTGGTGCAGTTGTTTCTCTGGGGCGCTGTTAGAGCAGACTCCTCCTCCCCAAGCACATCTGACTTCCTCTGTGCCCTTCTTAATTGCTTTCTACTGAATCATCTTCGTTAATCCACGGTTACATGATGCAAAAATGGGATCCAAATGTTTGCCATCAGTTTTCTTTTAGGACCTAAAGTTTCTGATACTTTCACCATCGACTTTAGGTCTTTGAGGCAAAACACTTGTTCTGTACCAAAGAACCACAACTGTTCTCAGAAGCATTGTGTATTCGGAGAAAAATGCAGTTATCAATCCAAAATACAATTAGAATTACTTTACCAGGTTATGTCAGGTTGTGAAAACAGTATCAGGAGAGGAGAAGGAAAATAAATAAGTCGGCTGTGTTTTGTTAGCTCTGCGGTGCTGGGCGTTTATTCCTGCTGGATGGATGGGGGAGGCAGGGCTTTGTTATCAGTGGGTTCAGTGCTGCCTTTGAGTGGGGCCTGTAATTGCTGGACAAGAATTTAGGGTGATCTCAGAGTCAAATGTGCAACATAACTGCTACAAACAGCCAGTACCAAGAGTTCCATTCAGAAAGTTTCACAACTTTCAAGGTGTTTAAATGCTTATTTCCACAAACTTTTCAGACAAATCCTTTTCAGACAAATTCTCTCAGGTGCACAGGGAGAGCTGGGGTTAGATAAGGAGTAATTATTGCAGAATTTGTGGCAGATGTCCATAATCTTGTTTGTAAGATCCCCTGGGACTCCTGGGCTCCAGTTGTGGTGAGGGATGTGCTGGGCTGGCTGTTGCATAAACACCAACAAAACCAGTGCCTGTGACCCCTCAACTTTACGACCAAATAGGCAGCAATTACTGAACTCTGGGAATTCCAGTACAGCTTTAATTTCACTTACAGATGGTCCAGCTGGTGATGTCACACAAATGCTTGCTCAGGCCTTTCTTTTAGGGAGTTTTACCTGAAATGATTTTGCTAAAAAGAGCACAAAAGCCTTTTAGCTCTGATGCATTTGCTGTAATGGAGGCTGATCCTGAAGAGCCTTGGCTTTGCTGGAGGAAGAGCTTCATTAAGGAGCTACTTTTCCTCCAAGAAATCTCTGCAGAGTTGGGTCTGATGATAGCAATAAAAATTGTTTCTGCAAAATGGTTTTGAGAGCAGTTCTATTGTTTACTCTAACAAAGAGCCTCTGGAGACAGTGACCTTTGATTTCAGAAGTTTGGTGACTAATCCCTTTTTACAGACAACTTTTTTTCATCACAGACTTCAAGGAAATGCTTGACTGAGACAGGATTTGAGCCTAAACTTCCCAAAGTTTCAGTTTTGGCCTTGTACCAGTAATTATAGCACTGTAAATTGGTTTCATAAGCTGAAGGTGTTGCGTTGGTACAAACTTAGGGCAAAGAGCTTCCATTTGCTTGGGTCTCCCCAGCAGTGACACAGCTCACCTTGCTCAGAGGCTGACATGCTGAAAGTTAATTTAAAAAACCCCCAAAATCAACAACAGCAACAAAATCCTGAAACTTTATTTTCCTGACAGGGACATTCTGAAGTGCAAAAGACCAAATTCTGCTTTGGAACCCATCTGGATTCCTCTGTAGTGCTGCATTTACCAGCCTAAAGCATGTGTTGTTAATTCAGAGTGTCTTAAGTCCCAGCCTCACATCTATTAAGTTTAAGGTCAGCAGGAAAACATAAAAAAGCACTCTCATATTAATCAGCAGTGCCAGAAATAAACCTGGATATCAGGAATTTAAACCTCACACTGCTCAGATGAATGCTGCAGCCCACAACATACAGCAGGGCTGCCTATTTCTGCCCTGTGAAGGATGGATGTCAGAAAAAGGGAAAATACTAAAGAAATGCATTTACTTAAGACTCTTATCCTTGTAAGAGCACTCCATAAAATGTACATAAAAAGCTATTTTTCTCCCACAATTTAGGCAAACAGAATTTTTAGTTAGATATTATCACCTGGAGAGAGCCCAATAATAAGTAATTTAGTCTGGAGAGGGGTTTGGTACATTTCTGATTAATATTTACAAAAGGCTTTGTGTATTTTTGCTCGAGCGCTAATGAGGCAGCAGCTCAAGTTTAACAAAAAGGACACTGTAGATTGAAATATGGTATTGTGCCCATCAAAGTCTGCCTCCTCTCTGCTTGGCTTATGATGAATGCTGTTCTTTAATAGCGGGCTGGGGTTCCTGAAAAACTTATTACAGAGACTAAGAGAGAAGCCAAGAATGAAGGAATGCCTGACTGGCAGCAATCAATCACTCCCTTTTAAAGATGAACTGATCCTTCTTTTTTTAAAGTAACACTTCATAAAAAGGACTCAAACATAAATATGCAAAGCATTAGAGCAATTACATCCTGCATGATCCCTGCAGTATTTCTGGTGCATGGCTTCACTTTGCTCTGGTGAGATAATGAATGCAGGAAAATGGCAAATCTCTCTAAAAGAAGACTGATATTTAGAGAAAAGTTCTTGCTGAAGAGTGTTAATTATCTGGAGCAGGGAAGTGAGATTATTTAGATTCCTTTTAACAACATGTCTCTACATAGGCTCTATTTTAATGAAGCCTTATTTTCTTCTTTTTTAATAAATATTTTGATAAATATTTTTTATATATTTAAGAAAAGGCAAATACACATAACCTATATACAGAAGTGGGCAAGGGACTGATCTGCATAGTGGCCATCATATGTAAATATGTTCATTTTTAAGTGCCTAATTTGCATATGCACTTTCTGCAACTGTCTGCAATCCCGACATTTGACATGCAAATTCAGCATGCAAACGTACACAGCTTCAGAGAAGCTGAGTTCCCTGTATGTGGTGCAGAAATTTTGCTCTTCCTTTAACACATAATCCTCAACCAGCAAGTTCCAGACCTTTATTCAGTGTTTAACAGCCAATCCCGAGAACACAACGTACTTTTAATGCAACATGGGAGGGTTGGAAACACAAACTGATGGAGAAGAAAATATTTTTTTTTCCAATCACCACAAAAACTTTGCACAGCAAAAGCACAGAGTTAATTTAAGAGGTGCAGCCCAGATATTGCATGCAGGTACCAGGAATTTTTAATGACTTGTTATTTTTACCTTGTTCAGAGAATAAACTTTCTGTTCCTAAGGGTCTTTTTAAAACTCCTTTTTAAAAGAGTGCTAAGAATGGCTGGACAGTTGCTGTCAGGTGTAATGGATAGTAAATTATAAAATGTTAATGAACTAGTAACTATAAAATCTAATATTAGCTGCAAACAGGGTTGTTTAACATGGCGCAGTTGAAAAGCACGAGCATGGAAACAGCAAAATGTCAGTAGTGAAATACCTGGTGGGTATTTGAGACCTCCAGTGGGCCCAGGCTCTGTGTAAACACTGTCAGGAGAGGAGAATCAGCTCAGGTTTGTGGAGTTCAGTGAAAGTCAGAAATATTTTCTTCCTTTCAGAATAGGAAAATGACATTTGGTGCAAACGGAGGTTCTTTCCCCGAGCAGAGACAGTGTGGGTTACTCATAAAAGCATAATGGCTTTCATTCAGAGGTGCCATATGGCTGCTTATAAGATTTCTGCACAGCACTTGCTGTAGCAGTAACTAAACAAATGGCACTATAGTACAATATAATACCTGTCAAGAGCAGTGATAAAGAATGTTTTATTTCTCTGCTCTCTGTCCTCTTTTCTCCCTTCCTCCTTGGGAGCAGCTGCCTGTGTGAGGCAGCACCCACTAGATGGTACTACCAGGCTTCTCTGGGCTGTCACTTCTGCTCAGCCTCCCTGGCCTGTGCCTGGGGCTGCCATTCCTCCAGCCAGCCATCCCTTCATCCACCCCTTTGTCTATCCCAACATCCATCCCTTCATCCATCCCTTCATTCATCCCTTCATCCATCCCTTCATCCACCCCTTCATCTATCCCTTCATCCATCCCTTCATCCATCCCTTCATTCACCCCTTCATCCATCCCTTCATCTATCCCAACATCCATCCCTTCATCCACCCCTTCATCCACCCCTTCATCCATCCCAACATCCACCCCTTCATCCATCCCTTCATCCATCCCAACATCCACCCCTTCATCCATCCCTTCATCCATCCCAACATCCATCCCTTCATCCACCCCTTCATCCATCCCAACATCCACCCCTTCATCCATCCCTTCATCCATCCCTTCATCTATCCCAACATCCACCCCAATATCCATCCATTCGGCCATCCCCATTGCCTTCCCAGAGGAGGGGCTGCAAGGGGCACAGCTGGGCAAATGTGGCAGGAGTGTCTGTCTGGGAGTCTGGGGAATCAAGTGCTCAACATTTCCTCTCTCTTTAACCTTAAAATAAGGTTCCAGATCTTCACCCAGGGCTCAACACTGTGGTGACATTTATGGAGAGACACCAACAACGGCCCTGAGCCTGGGCTGTGGGACAAGGGCCTTTAGCTGCTGAGAGCCCAGTGTCCATGTGTCCTTGTCCCTGGGAGCCCAGTGTCCGTGTGTCCCTGGGAGCAGAGGGAATTCAGCAGCTCTGAAGAGCAGGCACACACATCTCAGTGCCTCTCGTCTCCTCCTGGAAAACGCTCCTTGCGTTTGCTGTTTGAGGTTGAATGAACAGATGTGTGTGAGATGCTGAGCTCCTCACTCAGATGCAGCTGGAAAGTCCCGCTACCAACCCAGAATTTTTAACTTGCATCAAGCACTGCCTCCTCGAGCTCTCTGGGCTGGTTAACAACGAGCCTTGTTTGAATGCCTTTTAATTTTGGTAAAAGATGGCTCCACCTGCTCCGCACGAGCAGAGGGATGGAAAATGCTGCAATCTCTGATCACCAGATAGCCTTCATATGTTGTTTACAAAATAACACATCTCCTCTCTGCCTGTGTTTTTCCCTGTAGGATAAATGCAGGCTTACACCAGCTCTGAAATATATTGGCTCCCTGATCAGCACCCTAACACATCCGCTCTATCATCTTCTCCTTTGGAATCACACTCCAGGGAAATTTGGTTTAAACCTTTCCTGATTAAAAGCCAGCAATGACCACATATGTAGTAAATGTGGGCTTTTTTTGTATGTGCTTGTCTCATTTCTGAAAGCACTTCCTTCACGCAGCCTAAATTCAAGATTTTGCATGATGTATTCCTCAGTCCTTCCGTCCATCTGTCCAGACAGGCAGCTTGTTTGATGAGTTAACCATTCTGAACACTTTAATATTTATGTGACTCTTGTGCAGCTCAGCAGTTGCTTTATGTGGGATTGCATATTTGATAAGATCACAGATTCACTCTGTGCCAAAGCTGAAGTCCTACCGAGGTCTGACTGTACTTCAAATGTCAAAAAAATATGAATAGGTGGTCTTAATGTTCTCCTCTGGTGTTATATCTGTCTATAGAGAATATAGCTTACAACAGATTAGAAGCAATAGAGGACTTGACATATAGTGAGAGAGCAGTAAGAATGATGCTTGTTGACATTATCGGCTAAACCTGTAGGGGAATTTTCTTTTTTTTCCTTTATTCTTTCTTCCCCTCTTGCTTTCTTTCTGTGGAATTCGCTTATTTGTTCCTGTGAGCCTTGCTCTTTCTACATCGAGTTCCAGTTTCCCTATCTAAAATAGTGTTGTCAATCCAGGTGTTTTCAACACCTTCCCCATCCTTGCTTGGCTCTCCTGGCTGTTCTCCCCCCGTGGCTCACAGGGCTGCCTCTGCCTGCTGTTTAAAGAATATTTATTTGCAGAAAGCCTCTGTAACTCCAATTCATGTGCATATTTCTGTGGTCCCTCTGCACTTCAGGTTTTGTGTGCACAAAGGTTTGCAGCAAATGCAATTCTGGGCTGAAGGGCTGATGCTGATGTGCTCTGCCCCTGCACTGGGGATGCACCCAGAGTCTAAAGGGATGCTACACAAATGCATTTGGCTCTAAATGAGGAATTCACCTCTTAAGCAAAAGGAAAAAAGAATCCTGATTTTCAGTCTTTTGTAGCAGTGTCACAAATAAAGCAATGAAAGATGGATTACTGGGGAATGAGTCATGGAAATTCCTACCCAAGTTTTGTGAAATCTGAATATGCTGAGGACCAGGGGAGGAGAGGATACTTCTGCTGACATGTAATGTCTTGATCCTCGCTCATTCCTGTTGTTGGGAACAATGTCTGTGGTTAGATGCCCAAAAGAGTGCTTGCAGGTGTGGATTTTGTAACTTTCTTTGGGAAACTGCATCCTGCCACCAGGATATGGCTCTGCACAGCACACGCTGACCTGAGCACTGAGCACGTCTCCTGGGCCTGTTAACACCAGCTTACAAATGCTGCTTTCACAGCCTGGCTCCAGAGATGGCGCTGGAAATGTGCAGCAGAAGGAATATTGCTTCTTGTCAGCTTTAGATTTAAAAAATACAGCTCGAGACACCGCAAGCCCTGGGTGAAGCCAGTGCAGTGTCCATCTGCAGGGTCAGCAACCTGTGCCAGGCACTGCTTCCATCCTGTCCCTAATTCGGGCATGCTAAATGCAAAATAAATTCATTATTCAGCCTGCAGGCACAGCCAAGCTCTGGGGTTCCCTCTCTGCCTGTGGTTCTGTGTCTGCTTCTCACCTGGGGCTCTGTGTCCTGCCTGAACCCCAGCACTGGGGCTTGTTGGAATTCATGGGCAGCACACCAGGAGAGCCCAGGAGGTGACACACACACACAGGACACACACACAGCTTTGTGTTAGGACAGGATGCATCACCCCCAGAGCTGTTAGCACACAGCTGCCACCAAAAAAGCTGATTTTCCAGCTTTAACTAGATTTGAAAAGGAACAACTATAATACGGGATATGATCCACAGATCAGTGGAGAAGAAAATTTGGGCCAGATTCAAAGGTGGCCCTGTGAATGGCAGATGTGGTGTATTGTGCTGCTTCAGCTTGTGCACAATATGGCACAGGCTGGGAAACAGGAGACAGAAATCTGAAGGCATATTTGATGTGCCATCATCTCAAAGGATTGTTCCTTTATCTGAGGAGAGAACTGTAATCCCGGGGAATTGTGAAGAGTTATTGGCATTCTGTAAAGTAGGAGTATGCCTAACATGCCATAACAAAAAAGGTAATGCAGAACTGTAATTAACATGATGTTATTTTTAATTCACAAAAATACTGTTTATGGAGCTGCACTGAAAGAATCTGACTCTTAATGAAGATTGATTGCAAGTCAGACTTTGCCTTTCATTCTGCTGATTTTTGTTCACTGCAAGGAGAAAGTGGGCTGGGAGTGAGATCATTTGTTTGTGGCACAGAGTCCCTTGAGTGTCCTCTCTGTCAGCACAGCCAGGGGACTTGTGCTTGCCCCAGCTCAGGTGGTGCTGCACAAAGGCACTGGGAGACTTTGTCCCTTTCTTCCTGCGTGTGACCTGCTCCTGCCACCTCCCAGCAGTTTGTGCCCCAGAGCACAGCAGCACAGAGGGAACTTCATTTCCCTGGCACTGCTGTCCCCACTCAGCTGGAGGGAGCTCCAGCTTTGGGGTTCCACCTCAACAGAGCTCAGCAGCTGAGAATGAACAGAGCACAGGTTTGGCCACGGCACATTTGCAAAGCTCTGCACAAGCAGAGATGCTCCCAAACTCCTGCCAGGTCACAGCACCCCCAGCAGTGCTCGGGTCTGTCGCAGGCAGCACCGCTTTGTGTGCTGCACTTCTTGCTCCAGGTTCCACAGAGGAACTTTGGAGAGCTGAGAGCAGGGCAAAGTCAGCCTGCGGAGCATTTTATGACAGCAGACAACCAGGGCCTCAAAGGTCCCCTCAGTCCCTTGCCGGATGGATCAGGGTGGAATGAGCATCCTTTTCTCACGGCCTTAAATCCTTCCTGCATGGGCAGCACCTTCAGTGAGCACCAGGTGATACGAGGTGGTCTCATGCAGCCTCTCCTCATCTGCTCCAGGCCTACTTTGCTTCCCCAGCCTGTTTTGGCTACAAGTAAACAAGGAATATGAAATACAATATGAAATTAAGGGTGTCCTTGCAGGAATAACCTAGGGAAGAAACTCATCGAAGCAGGAAGTCTGGCTCAGTTAAGCAGTAAGAAAAAAACACATTTTAACACAAAAGTTAAGTTACCCTTCATGTGACAGACAAAGAAACTGAATCTCTTCCTGTCAATTCTTTGAAGTTTTCCTACCAATTCCCAACACCCTTGTAGTGCCATAAATAAATGTAGAAATCCCATCCATTATATGAAGTACCAGGCAAGACTTCCTTCCCACGTTTGTAAAGCCACGTTCTAATCACATGGCAGCAGAGTTTTCATTTCACTTTACTGCTAATTAAAACTGCAATATTGTGAAGCAGTAAATTTTCCTGATGATCAAAACTGTTTGTATGTCTTGTCACATAACCTATGCATTCCCAGGAAACGAGGGAGCTTGATTCTGCCTTCAGACGAGAGGAAATTTGAAGGAAACTTGAATATCAAATGACATGAGTTAAAAAATGTGAGACAAGAGGTTTTCAGATCAGCAGTTGAAAGAGGAGCTGGATGAAACTATTGTATCCAACATTTCTTCAAATCTAGGCAAAGTTGTGACTGAAGCTTGTCCGTACCGAAAGTAAATTGGAGCAGAATTCTGGCTTGGTGTGGAAAGGGAATCTGGGTTGGAGGGGTGCTGGAGCCCCAGCATTGCTCTGCCCTTGGGAGCAGGACTGAGCTGAGCAGTTTGTCCTTGCCAGGGCCACCTCGCAGCTCTGGCCTGCCCTGAACTCTCGGGTGCTTGAAAAACACCTCAGGGGAAATGCAAGAAGGGTGCAAAACCCAAGAGGATGGAAACAGTCAAACAAAAGCATTTATTTATTTTTTTTCCCACGAAGCCCCATAAACTGAAACTGCTGAAGTCTGCAGAGAGTCATTAAAATGTTCTCTACCGTGTGTTTCACAGCCTGGCTGTACTTTCCACTCTGCTGCTGGTATCTGCTAAAATCAGTCCCTAAATGCTGACTACCACTCAATTTTTGAGGCAGAGAAGCTTCAAATTCGCATCCTGATTTGATTTTGGGGTTGTCGGGGGAGCTGGAGCTGGGTCTTTTCGGGCTGTGCAGCTCTGTTGTCCCTTGTTGGGTTCTCACTGCTCCCCTTCCTCTCTGCAGGGTTTAGGCAGTTTGTACATATTTGTACACATCCCACTTTCAGCAGCTCTCGCAGTTTTCTCTCCAGAAGTTGTGTGCTCTCATGATGCATTTTTTTTCACTCTGTATATTTAAGAAAAAAAAAAAAAAAAGTGCCATTTTGGCAGGGTTGTAAACTACCCTCTTAAAAGCAAGGAAGAAATGTTGAATTAGGAGGAACTCAGTATGGTGTGACACTGTCCTCAGTTCACCCCAATATCCTGTGTGTTGTGGCACATATGGCATTAGTACAGTGTGTGAGATTCCCTGCAAAGCTAAGGAGAGGTAGGTTGATTTAAGGACATGGTTTCCAGCCAGATTTTCAGCTTTAAGTTTAAATTTCCTTTGTGTCTGGGTAGAAGAATTTTCAAGTGCATCTTAAATGTTATTTCAAAGAGGTGGGTTTGGTTTTGGTGGTTTTTTCCTTTTTATTTCCTAAAAGTCTCACTTCTACTGGACTTTCTAGCTGCAATAATTTTAGAAAAGAGGCATCTAACAGAAGTGAAAGCGTCAGATGTCTTTTTAGGAAACTCAAGATATTTATTTGTCTTGGTGACAGTGGCAGGCTTCTAAATGCTCTCCTTTCCTGACAGGAGCAGAATTCCTGTGAACAGAACTATTAGCAGGCCATAAGATCTGTTTAGAATCCCCTGCTAATATTCACGCTGAAGATGGTTTTGACCAAAAAAACCCATCAGTTATTCTCATCTTCAGGAGCTTTCTGTTGGATTGTCAGTAGTGTCCTTTTTACAATTAATATTTTAGCATTTTGCTCAAAAAGAAAATACAAATGCAGAATCACAGGTAGGTCCTGACACTTGGAATGGAGTTGAAAGTTTGCCCTGGTCTGAGAGACAAAAAAAATCCAAATATGAAGAGCTGCATTTGAAGTATTTAAGATATGCAACAAACTGCTCAAAAGTAAAGTATCCGTAGCAATAATCTAGTGAATAAGTTCAACATATTATTTATTTATAAATATGAGGATTTTAAAGAAAATGAAGCATTTTCAGAGTGAATAAACAAGAGCCTTTTCAAGCAATAAATTGATTCCGACTGCTCCTCCCAGCTGGAACCCAAAGGGACTGTATATTCTTGTAAGAGTCTTCCATTTCAAATCAATCTTGAGGCAGGTAAGAGTTTTATGCCATGAAATACCACCTAATGATGTGTTTAGGATACAAAAGCTAATGGAAGAGTAGCAATAGCAGCTTTAATTTGTCAACAGCTTCCCCAGGAGAGTTCCATAGGGCTTGCAGATCCCCGAGTCATTTAAATGTCTTATTTACAACTGCATTAGGCATTTGTGCACACATTCCCATCAGAATGCTGCTGTTTTCATTCACAACTCTTCATCAGGACTGCAGTTTTTTAGGAATTTTCATGCCTGGTTCCATGGAGCTTTTGTTAATCCCAATAATTACCCATCAGTTTTTTAGGCTTCTTAAGTGCTGCTCGGTTTTCTGGTATCTTGTGGTCCGAGTTTACAGTTACACCACAAGGAAATGGGATATGAAAAGAGAATTCATATCTTTCTGCCTTATGTGGCACGGTGCCAGCCCCACAAAGCTCCCAGGAAGCTGCCATTTGATCCCAGTGAGATAAGAACAACAGATATGGAAAACTGAAAGCTCCCCTGGACTCCAGACAAAGTTATGCAAAGCAATAAAAGAGGCAGGTGATGGTTTTTAGGAGCTGACAATAACATTGTCCATTATTGCTGAAAAGCCCTGGATAGGGTGAAAAAGGCAAGTGCTCAGCAGAGCAGAGCAACCTTACACCAAAGGCAATGCCAAAAGGGATAAAATGTGTGTCAGATTGGATTTTTTAGGGGAATGTGGGGAATTACCCCATTAAGAGTGGGCTGTGAGCTCTGAGGGTGACACCTCTCCTCATGTGCAATGTGAATCGAGCCTTTCAACAGCTGCACATGGCCAGAGCCTGCATTTCACTCCTCTGAGCCTGTCTTTTCTCTGTTTATTGCAATTAATTTTTGGTAGGGTTTTTTTCCCACAAAAGAGGTACCTAGAGTCCCCTTCCAAGTAGTTTTACCCCGAAGCACTGCATCTCCTCCATCCCAGCTGCAGGACCTGCACTGGCTCCTTGTTCTCCTCCAGTGCAGCAGCACCAGGGGCACTGCGAGGGGCTGGGACAGCCCAGCTCCCCCAAATTCTGCTCATTCTCCTGGGATCTGGGGTGCTGGGAAGGGGGTGGATGCAGGGTGGCGTGCAGGAGGAGTTTCTTGCTCGTTGAGGAGGAGGAGGAGGAGGAGGGAGGAGGACACAGGAATTTGCCAAGGATCATCTCAATTTGAGGAGGTCCCATCCCTCCAGCAAGAGCAGAAGGCCTGGAGAGAATGGGATGGAGGACACTGAGTGGGAGAAGCCCTCACCCCCTCTCAGAATTCCCAAAAAATTCCTTTGTCCAAAAGACATCCCAGTGAGGAGCCAGCATTTGGGCAACCCCTGTTGTGTTTTGGTGTCGTGGTCATGAAGGACTCCAACAGTGTTGGACACGCTCAGGAAGGATTAGAGAGGCACAGTAAACACAATCTTCATTTTGTGGATTAAACTTTCATGGGGTGGTGTGTTGAAACATCATTTATTTGAGTGAAAAGGGTTGGTTAGAGAAATATCATTTTGTGAGTTTAAAGAGGCATC
Organism: Motacilla alba alba; assembly: GCF_015832195.1. Classification (NCBI taxonomy): domain Eukaryota; kingdom Metazoa; phylum Chordata; class Aves; order Passeriformes; family Motacillidae; genus Motacilla; species Motacilla alba. The sequence goes on along the minus strand of NC_052035.1, from coordinate 13,771,742 downwards.
CTGTCAAAATAGTCTGTTTGCACATTGCTTAAGTAGAAACAGCTCCTGGTTTCAAAATCCCAACTAATTGGAAGAAAAACTCCTATAAAATAAATAAATGAACATGTAAAAATATCAGCGCTGGGGAAAAGTGATTTGAAATGATCAAAACTAAACACTTCATTTTAAATGATCTTTTTTTTTTTAATTAGCCAATGGCATAAACTTTTCTTCATGATTTGAGAGAAGGCAAATTTTGAAATCTTGAAAGTTCTCACAGTTTCATTTGCCATCCTGAGCTAAGGCAGGGAGCACATTCCTATATTTATCTCCCTATCCTTCCATGCAGGAGAAGAAGGAATATAAATCTATAAGTGAAGAGACAGGTTAATATAAATGGTTTGAGTGAATCTCTTCTCTGATCATTTTTCCCTTCCCTTGCTTGATGTCACTTCATGAAAAATCTCACTCCACCACCAAAATGTATGGTAATAGTTCAAAACAAAATTGAAAAATTTCTGAAAGTTGAACTGGAAGCATTTTTGTCAGAGTTTATTGGGAGTATTTTGTATTTTTGAAAGTCTAGAAAACTTTTATGACAAGTAGATAAATTATAAAACTCTACGAACATGGAATTAAATGGAATCTGAGAAGTGACAAACAGGGAGAAGAGAGAGCACATAATTTTAGAACACAAAAAGGTAACTAAATTTGAAAAATTGCATTAGTATATCATTTTCAGTCTGTAAGCCATTAGAGAAAAAGTGTAAATTACACCCTGTAACAAAGTAAAAATGTTTTCAATGTTTAAAGGTAATTTTGTATTACTGCTACTATTACTTAAACTCTTAGCTCTTATAAATATCTGAAGACAGGACCCCTGGTGATATTACCTGTGTCTTAGGCAGAGAGCAACAATTTCAATTCCATTCAACTACATTTGTATTTTGCCAAGTGCTATCAAGCACTGAGTTGCATAATTTGCTATCTAAGTGAAATAGATATTTTTCGTGCCTCACATTTATCACTCTCCTGTGGGCCTCGTTACTGACAATCAAATCATAAAAGATGTTCAGAATTGTCATGATGCACTTATTTTCTCATATTTGATACAAATAGTTTCTTCTACAAAAATGGCCTTTTTTAACCATCGGATTTGAGAGTAGTTTTTAAAGGAACAGGGTGCAGTTGGGGTTTAGCAGATTCTACACAGGCATTTAAAAAAAAAAGCTTTTGAGAGCTGATTCTATTTCTAAATATATCATTGGAGTCTCATTTCTAGGAAAGGAGGAATTTATGTGGTGCGTAAGCTGATAACATAGCAAAATAAAAATACAGAGGAAATTCTATTTGTAGCTGGAAGACTTGCATTTTTTCCCTTTTTCTGTCTTTTAACATGAACTTAGACACTATGAAAGGTGATTTTCAATTTGTACAACGCTAGCAGTGCAGGAGGATGTTACACCCTCATGAGCCACAGTGCCCCAAAATGTCCTGCAGGATTTTGGGGACAATCATTTCGAGGTTGGGCACTGCCAATGCTGCAGGCCCAGGGAACCCAGCCCAGAGAATTTCTGCTCACCTGGAGGAGCAGGAGGTGGGTTGGGAACATTGAACCCATTCCACAGGGAGCCACCACGCCAGGAGTGCTGGCTGTGTCCATCAGGGAGGGGGCACTGGAGGTGGTGTCACCAGAGCTCCGTAAATTGGCTGCCCAGAATTGAGAGGCAGCCGGGGCTTTCCAGGAGCATCCCCAGACGCAGGTAACCATTCCCCCAGGGACTCGTGGAGCAGCATTTCCTCCTGCTGAGCAGCAGACCCAACAGATCTGTCCCTGAGCAGGCAGCTCCTGGAAAAAGCGGCGAGGGAAGCAGGATGGCAGGAGGCTGCTGCCTCTCGGGGAGTTTGCGCTGCATTTTAAGCAAGAGACATCTTGAGGGCTGTGCTTACCCAAACCCTTCTGCTTGCAAAAGCAAAGCCCATAAACATTTGTTTAAGGCTGCCCTGACATACAGAGTATTTAAACTTTTCACTGCTGCCGCTTGTGAGACACAGCAAAATGTACAGGGTATTTTTCCAAGATTTTACTCCCTCCACCCTTGCCTGGGATTTGATGTGCCAGTTAAAAGCTGAGAGTGTCTCTGGCTGTGATGGAGAAAGGTGATTTGGGGTAGAAATATGGCCCTGCTGACCTCATGCAAGGCAACAGCTGATATTGCAGTGAGAAGATGCTGGATATTTATTTGGAGGGGTAGGGGAGAAATATATTTGTTAGTGAAATGGAGCTTGCTGCAGAGTGCATAAAGGTGAATTATTTGGCAGAAGACTGAAGGAGGTTTATGCAATATGGTATTATTGAGCCGGGCTATTAGCAGAGTGAATTGCTATTGTGACATGCCATTAAATTGTTTTTAGTGTCCACAAAGGTATCATTCTGGAGCAGGCTTGGTTCCTAACAAAGTTATATATTTACTGGACAGCAGCAGATCTCAGAATAAAAATAGTATGTCTGACCATAAAGTGAAATAAGAGGGAGGAGGGTCCTGTGCTGGAAAGTTTGACCTCTCAGTCTGCTCCCAAGTACCCCTGACCACGAGCAGATGAAACCACAGGTAGGAAATAAGGTTAGAAAAACCATAGGCACAAAAAAACCCCATTAGGATTGATCAAAATATTCCATCTTTAACTCTGGAAAACCTATAAAACACATAAATTGCAGCATTCAGTCAAATGTCATTAATTTAATCCTATTTAGTCTCTGGTTGAAAAAAAAAAAATAGAAAAATTTGCCAGGATTAACATGTTAATTTAACAATGCAAAAAACAAAGAAGGAACTCTTAACTTGAGATTTCCTTGGGAAAAAAATTAAATATATGTGTATATATATATATATATATATATATATATATATATATATATATATATATAGTTATGCATATTAGATTAAATGTTTTAGAACATCAATCAGTGAAAGAAAAGTAATAAATAATGCATGGTGAAAATGTGATAATGTTTATTAAGAAGCAACAGCCTTGTCATCTTCATTTTCTTCTTCAGTGATTCTCCCCTCAAAGGGTTCACTCATTTGGGACTCCCTGCAATTTAGCCTGAGGCCACTCTCTCTAATTCCTGGATGGAAATATACCTGCTTTGCAAAAATAAGTTAAAAGCAGAACAACTGTGCACACTGAAGGTCTCCCCATTAAGCTCCTAAAGGCCAGAGAGTGAATTTTATGCCCTTGTTGCTGTGGAAATCTGGAGACAGACAATAGAAATCCAGAGAGGGAGAAGGAGAAGGGCAGGAAAATGAGGGAGAGAGAGCTGAGCCGAGGCTGCTGGAAACCTCCTCCTTCCCTCAGTGTCCTCCTGAGCTGGGACACGAGATATTCCTCACTGCACCTTCCTCCCCTGGGCTGCAGGACAAGCTGGCCCTGAGCTCAGCCCCTGCATCCTGCACAGCCCCGAAGGGCCAGACCCCTCCTGACCCAGGAGCTCAGCTCATTCCTGCTCCTCACGCTGGAATGGCACCAGGGAGCTGAGGCTTCCCTGCGAGGGGAGGCTGACAAACAGCACAGGATGCTGAGTATTATCATCCATTGAAGCAGTCTTTGGAATCAGGCACCTTTGCCCCTCTGCTTTCTTTGTCTAATCTTTGGTCCCTGGCTGGAATAATGGGGAAATTCAGGCTACCACTTAAAGAAGTTTAGTACTGATAATTTGCAGTACCTAAACCAAGATGTTGGCATTAGTGTGCTGTGACATATAAGCTGCTTAATTAGAGTTGCCATTTAATCTGTTTCTGTTCATTTATTTACACTTGACTAAAACAGCAGAGAAGTTTTACCCACTGAGCTTTACCAAACAGAGTGAACCCTTGTGGGGAGGACAAAGGTGTGTGCAGAGAGCGGGGTCTGGATGTGTGCCTTCCCTCACATGTGAATGCAGAGAAAGATGCATTCCTGAATCTGTGTTATTGTGCACAGATGCAGCTTCTCATTTCCAAATGTCTCCCGCAGTGGGTAGCAGTAGCTTGCTGGTATATTTATGCTTTTATTATTTACTGAAGCTTTCCATGGGACATAATTCTAAATTATCCTTCTGTGGTTTATTAGAGTCTATGGGATTTTATTCATCAGCCCAGCAAGGCATTAGAAAATATAAAAAAAATATTCATTGTGTTTATTGTGGTGTAAATAGATCAAGTTGGACTTGAGACAGAGAGTAGGTGTGCTCCAGAGGTAAAACACCACCAGGAAAGCATTTTTACTCTGGAGCAAAGGGAAGAGGCACTGAAAGGGTGAAACTCTGGTTGCACTCCCCCACTCCCTCCAAGGCCCTTTTATTGCCCAGGCAGAATTCACATCTCTTCTTCTCAATAAATGAGATAACATTCATGGCAAAACTTCCTGAACTTCCTGCTGTAGCCGATGGCTGTGCTAAGGGAAATGCTGAGAGCCCAGTCAGGGCAGAGCAGGGTTTGTGCAGACACCTGTGCCCTGCTCCCCTCCCCACAGCAGCAGCAGAACCAATCCCCTGCTATCCCTGCATCTCTGGGAAGGAAGGCACAGCCAGAGCGGCCCGGGTTTGACCCAGGACGTGTGAAAACCAGAGGGGAGTTAACCTTGTGCTACAGAAGGAGCTGGAAGTCATCAGGAACAGAGAGGTCAGCACAGGAGCAATGTCCAAGATGAAACTGTGCCTGTGGCCTTGGGCCCAGCGTGGGGACAACGTCCCCGCTCTGCCTTGGACACAACTGTGTCCATTCCCAGGGAGACAACCCGGCACTGCCCTGCTGCTGACATCTGACTCAGGAAAGATAACACAGAATTGTTTTCACTTCTGGTGTTCAGCTAATGACAGAAGCAGAAGTGCCTCAAGTGCTCAGAAGATCATGTTCTCAGCCTAATCAGGAGTGGGAGGGCTTGAAATCCCCAACTTGTAATTTTAGCCTGACTTGCAGAATCAGGGAGATATTTTAGAGGAACACATGTGAACTCCAGGCTTAGCATTTTTGAAATTTCATCTACCACAAACAACAAAAGGCACCTCAGAAACACAGGGGAAGCAACAGTGGATGGGCTGATATTCATCACCCCACTACTAAAGCCTCTCAAGGCCAAGAATTGCAGATAGCGTAAGAGGAAGACTCAGAGCAAGAAATGCAGGATAAAGAATAGTGCAGCACTCTCCAAATGATGGATTAATTTTTCAGCATAGTTAAAATTGCTATAACCTCAGTTTCATGAGTCACCAAGTCTGATAACATTAATATATAGTAAAAAAAGGTAAGGCAACACCTGGGGATTTTTATTCAGCTCAGCTAAATTTGGATATGAAACCTGCTTTTCATAATTAGAAATTTGGTTCAGTTACTACAAACCAGGTGTGTGTTTAAATAAAAGGATCTGATCCTTGAAGGGATTAAGGGCACCTTTATCCCACCATAATAGTAGAAGTGAGCTCAAAATGAAAAAAACTAAATTTAAATCCCCTTAATAATAGCAATACAGTACAAAGCATAAATGCAAATCAATAGAAACATCTTTTTCCTTTCTCTACTTGAGATAAAGTTAATATTAAAGCTTACTTTCCTTCCATATTTATGCAAATAACCTTACCTAAAAACAGCATCAATTTTATTTCATTAAAAATGAAAAAAGAAAGAAAAAAAGTTCCTTTTATTTTCCATTCAGGACCCATCGCCTGGGATCTTGATTAAATAAATGAGTCTGTTTTGTTAATTATTGATACTGAAATTGTTGAATTGGTGTCTAAAACAAAGGATTCGGGTCTGCAGTTCACAGAGGAATCTGTAACAGGAAATTTCTCTCCCATTATGTATATTAGCAGCCACAGCTGGGTCAGCAGATGGATGTGTCCTTGTAGGCGTTTTTCTCCATAAAACATTTGTTGAACAAAAAAAAAAATAAATGTTTAAAGCAGGGTGGACTTTACTGGAACAGATCAAAATAGACACTTTTCCTTATTGCTTTTTAAAATATGGCTCTACCTGTGTGCCAGCAGTTCCCTCAGTGAGGGCAGCTCCCCTGCCTCCTGCCATTCCCAAGCCTGGGCACATTTTCAGGTGTTCCTGAAATCCTTGGTCACACCACTGACACCAAGGGTTCTCCCCTCAGTAGGATATTTTTGCGTCAGGGTTTAGGATTGCTGTTTGTAGTGCCAGCGTTTCCTTCTGCACGAGGATGGCGGGTGACTGGTGGGGGTTCCTGCTGATGGGAATCCGTCCATGGGTTCAAACCTCAGCACCTGGGCTGGACTGGGGCACTCACACTTCGTGTGGCACTTGCCCACCAGAACGCCAAAGCACAGCTGGCCCTACACGCAGTCCTGTTCAGTGGGGCACATGGAATTGTCAAAAAATACATGGAAATACAAATCCACTGTGTTCTGCCAAGATTCAGAGTGCTCACACTGACAGAGCAGCTTCCATGCCACTGCAGTGCCCTCACTGGTGCTGGCTGAGAGTCCTTCCCACAATATCACAGCAAAATGAGTGTTTTCACCAGAAACCCTCAGTCCCTGACTGGGGAGCTCCCTTCAATCTCTGACTGGGGAGCTCCCTTCCACCCCACAATATCACAGCAAAATGAGTGTTTTCACCAGAAACCCTCAGTCCCTGACTGGGGAGCTCCCTTCCACCCCACACAGGGCAGCAGTTCATGGATTAACCAGGGATGCTCCTGTGAGGTGCCTGGCTTTGGAGGAGCTGACAGCATAATTAGCAGGGCTGAGCAAACAGGTCTGCCTAATTTTGAACCTGCTCAAATGACCCAATTTTGAAATTTAGCCTGGAATTTGCAACTTGCTGCATTTATGGTGCCTGGGTAATTACACTGTAATTATACATTTCCACACTTGCCATAACATCACAAGGACTAATTAGATTGGGGGAAATTTTATCCTGACTTGCACTGACTGGTAAAATACTCTTAAATAATTGATCCTATTGGTCGAGTCAGTCTAAAAAGTATTGGAAATTAGCCCATGTGAATATAACCTGAGTTGCAGAGAACAAGAGATGAAAAGGGATTCGCTGGACAGAGTTTATAACATCTGCCAATTATTCATTTCAGGTATTTTTTTGCTTTAATGGAAGTCTCAGTTCTGAACCCTTTGAACATATTTGTTACTGACTTCCCTGGATTGCATCAAATTTCCAGTATTGGGAGGAAATTGGTCTGGAGTGAGATGTTCATGCAATTGCTGAATGCATGGAGCTATATTTGTCTTTACTATCCTTTACTGGAAAAGTTTGTCTTTTTATGAGTTCATTTTGTTGTAGACAACTGTCTATTAAATACAAGTTATTAACAATTGCTGTTTATGGACAGACTCATTTGGAAAGCTGCATGTTGAAAGGTTTTAACTACAATATTCCTTCAGAATGAGCTTTTTAACTGACGAGTGACTTGTTGCTAGGTGCTGCTGCTCAGTAATATAATGTCTTTCTCCTAATGTGCACTTTGGTTATGTTCATTTGATTTCTTCTGCAGACAAAAGTCTCAGAAAGAGACATACATCCACAGCATCAATACAGTGTGCTAAACATCTATTACAGAAAAAAATGTAACTACATTTTAGTTTAAGTGCCAATATACTGCAGACCCAAAGAAATAATTTTTATTGGTAGAAATAGGTTTTTTATGTTGTAGTAATCATTTTGGTCCTTATGCTAGGGGACATAAGCAAAAGGAAGATTCCTGTCTTGGTAGAAAACAGAATAATCTAAAAAGATATTTTTTCTTCTCCATCAGCAAACAGATTTGTTGACAATAAGGCTCAAAAATGTGTCATTTCTGACCAAGGTGTTATCAGGAAAATTGTGTCAGCTTCTGGTCCCCAGCACACAGAAAGGAAGGGGAGGTGAGTAGAGGAGCCAGAAATGGGATGGAGGCAGCAGGAATGGGACAGGATCACCATCAAGTCCAGGTTCTGAATGTGTCCCACATCCCTGATGAGTTCTGTAATGTTCCAGGCAGGATAAACTCCATCAAACTCACATGGAGACTAAAGGAAAGCTGCAACCCTTCCCCAGGAGAGAGGGGGATCATCAGGATGTCCCATTCTCTGGAGTGAGAGTTGGAACTCCACTTTCAAAGGAGTTCTGTGAGAATTGGGCCACCTCCTTCTCAGTGCAGTTTGCCACCGACCCTGTGAGGGATCTGCTCAAGTTCTGGGAACCAGAGCCACTTCCAATCCTCCAGCAGTTATTGGAAACCTTCGTCCCTCTCCTTGGCAAGGCTGAGAGCTGAGGGGCAGCTCCCAGAGCTCGTCATTGCTCAGACAGGCGCAGTCACAGAAATCTTCCAACCTCAAGAGAGAAGCTGAAACAGAGCTTTTCAATAGAGAAGCTCAAAATCACATGCAAGTTCTTTTCCATCTGAAAATTCCTATTTCACCTCCAGGGCACTGCAGATGTACCTACCTGGTGGCACCCACAGTGCTCCTTCCGGCCCACAGCAGTGTCTGGGACTTGTCCTTTCCTTTGTTACCCTGAGCTTGGTGTGATCTGGAGGACAGAGCTGTGGCAATGCCATTGCTGGTCCCCAGTGAGCACTCAGTGTCTCTTGGGTTTGCAGGGACAGAGGTTGGGGGGTTCTCTGAAACCCCTCAGTTGTGGCAAACTGAAATTGTATCACAGGCACCGCTGAATGAAAGGAGCCTGAGGGATCATTAGTATCCTTCCATCACTTCCTCATTAGTTCTTAGATAGTGTTTTAATGACAGCTTGAGAGGCTCAGCATCCTGCCCTCTTACTATTTATGATCCCCACAGTGCTAATGTGCACTTAATGAGAAATTCTTGTCTTGCTTGTAAATCCTGTAGCCGGCATTCAATTTATTGACAGATGTTTGCTTGGGCCTCTTTAAAATTACTTCATAAATCTTCCAGGATAAAAGGCCTCAAGTTTGGTTATTAAGACAGGCCCTTGTTGACAGTTTCATATTTAACTGTTTGGAGCTGGACTGTCAGGGCTGTAATGGAGTGCACGGCGGAGGGTTTGCATTCTTCGGGCTCATTTACCATGTTTTCTGCACCTATCAGGTTTTTTCTTTTTGAAGTGTGTTGACTGTCCCTTATAATCCCTTTAGTTAACTTCCCTGTGACCTCTTTGTGCACCGCACTTACTCATTTAGCATATCAGCGTGTCAGCTGTGATGAAGTGTTTATGCTGATATGAGCTGAGGGCTGAGCAAGCGCTGCATGCCAGAACCTCCTGGCTGTAATGCTGATAGGAACTGAGGGCTGAGCTTGCACTTCATGCTGGAGCCCACTGGACATGTCACAGACAGCCACAAGTTTGCTGCCTCCTTCTCCCACCCTCCTATTTTATTACTTTCTCCCCTAGGTTTGGGGTTACATCTGGCAAAACCTGAGGGAGGGCTTTTCCCAGCAGGTTGGGATTTGAAAGGAGAACCCCGTAGCCCCTGCAGTGCGTCCTGAGCTGATTCCTTTCTCCCTGTGATCTCCAGTGCTGTGATCACATCTGTAGGTATCAGGATCTTTAATCCCTCAGCCCTGCTTTTCTGTTGCGTCTGTGTAGCTCTGTTTGCCACACGTCGCTCTGAGGAACAAGGACCAGGCAAGAGTTTTCTGCTTCTCTCAGAGTCTCACAAAGCTTTTCCAAATGCACCTTTGAGTGACATATATTAGAGAGGTCTGGTCCAAATGCAGCATTTAGAGTGTGCAATGACAGCTTTTCAGGCCATTATTTTAGAAGAGACTTTTTTTGTCCTCATAGTGAACAGAAAAGATTAAAAATTTAGAGAGCTGCTAGAAGATTGGGATAATTCAAATAGCTATTAAACCCATGACATCAGCCAAATTCACTCCACTTAAGTCCGTCAAAAACCATTCAGATCAGACATTGGACGGTAATGAGCATCTCAGCTAAAAATAAAATGTTTGGGCTTTTTTTTGCTTACTTGGTGGTGCCATGTTATATTACATTGCTTGAGGAGTGTCACATCACATCGTGTGGCTTCTGTGGGATCCTCTGCTGACATGACATAACGCTTTTTGTACTTACAAAATATTTTTGATGGGATCCTTGCCGTTCAGTTACTTTTGTTTAGTCATTAAGTTTGGTAAAATTCACAAATCTAAGCAATAATTCAGCGGGAAGAGATATTAGTTATCTGCAAGCGGAGCCAGCTAATTCCCTGTGTATTTATGACCGTGAGGGGCCTGGATTTCAGCAGGCTTTAAAGTCTGCTAAGGTCCAGCCAGTGTTCACCTGAGGGACTCATCAAGGCATGAATGATCCTGTTAGATCCGTGTTAGGATGAAGGGAATCCATCTCTGTGCAGCTCCCTGAGCAGGAGCCAGAAAAGCCTCTCCGAGGGAAGTCAGACCCCACAGAGTGTTCTGCATTCTCACCTTGCAGCTCAGAGCAATTCAAAGCCATATTAAGCAGGAAAGGACACTAAAGGCAGGAAGCACTGAGATAAGGCATTAAAGAGAAAGATTAAGCAGGTAAAGGTATTTTTTAGCAATTTTGCTGGTACATCTGACACTAGTGAATGCTGAAGGCTGGGCAGGCACTGACTGGACTGAATACAACCAATGTGAGAGGTAGGATGCTGCTTCAAATTTCAGCCAGCACCATTTGTGTGAGCTGCTCTGTCTTCCTGGAAGTTCAAGGAGGATCAGGAATGTAGGGCCCTAATGCCAGCAGTGATGTATGGGCACTTATGAGTTTTGGAATGGCTGAAAACAGGATGACACTGACTGGGATAGGGATGAGCCTGAAAATCCCGTGCAGCTGCCACCATCCTCTTCAGTCTGATGAAGCTTTGAGTTCTCGCCATCCTATTCCACAGCAGCTGGAAGCGCTGAGATTGAAGGGGGACAAAGAGCAGGGAAGCACAATTACTGGGGATAAGGAGGCCTGGAAACCAGAGAAGGAGCAAGCAGGCCCCCCATGTTCCTGCCATTTGTCATCTATTTTGATGGCTCGTGTCAGGTGCTGGCACTGTAGTGGATGACAGCAAACACGTCTCACTAGATGTCTTTGTCCCAACATGCTGCAAGGGACATGTGAAGAAATGACTATTTTGCAAAATTTTGATGTGTGTGAAGTGTCCTTATTAATAGCTTGGTTCTGCTCCCAGCTGGATTCAGTGGTCTCATCCCTGTTGGGGTGGGGAGGAACAGGATTGCACCCTGAAGGATTTGTGCTTAGCTGTTACTTCAAGAGCAGATTTGCCAAAGAAATGCTCAGAGGAGGGAACAGAGTGTTCCAGCACACACAGGTAGAAGATGGTATTTCAAACTGAGCACACTGGGCAATCTTTGCTCATGATTCATCAGTCAAAACACGTCAATTTTATCCCAGAACAGCTAAAAAAAAATCTGCAACTACTTGACAAGTACATTTTTGGTGCAGGTCCCAGTTCTTTCCCAGTTGGCCCATTGGCTTGTCTGTCAGCATCTCTTGCACATTGTGGAAAATTAACCCTGTGGCGTGTTCTGTTTGCTGTTGTCCTGTTTTTCTCGAGTGACTCCAATTCTTGAGATTCTCAAAGGCAAAAAAGAGCAGTCTGGCACCAAATTCTCACTAAAAGGCCATGGCAAGGGGGCATTTAAACTCCCCAAGTGCTTTTAGAAACCTTCCCTTCAAAACCAGGTTTGCCTTTTGTGTTTCTTTCACATTCTGTTGTAAGGCTCCAGCATCTTCTCTCTCCCTTGCTTGGTTTGGTAAATTTTATCTGCTGGCTCAGGATCTCCGTTTCATTTTTGGTCTCTCTGGAACATAATATTTTTTTAATTGTCATTACAAATTTCAGACTTTTTCTGCATGGGGTTATAATTCTGCCTCAACAGATTCACAGTTTTGATCAAAGCTTAAAATATCCTTGGCTAGAACTATCCTGATGCAACAATATTGACATTACAGAATGTTTTTTTCTTGGCATTATCCTAGTTATTCTTTTTTTCTAATGTACACTGTTCTGTAGTGTGTTTTCAGGATATTCTTCAGTGCCAGCAGAAACCCCTTGTTAAATTTACAAAGTGTTATGTATTCCCTCCTGAAGGATATTTTAATTTTCTCTCCTAATGGAGAAGGATAGCAGCGGAAATTCTACTTGCGAGTTATCTTTCTTTGTGAAAAACTGCATCTGTTTCGAGCTGAGCAGTGCCTGTGCAAGCCAGAAAGCCTCACTCAGCTGTATCCTCAGGAAACAGAATAAGAAAAGAAACTTTGCCCCAGGTGCTCTCATTCAGTCCAAGTCTGGCTGTGAAGTCGTGGTTCCTGTGAGAGCTGCAGTGAGCAGCGAGCACGGAGCACACCCAGCCCTGGACCCTGCAGGGATCCACGGACACCTCACACTCCTCACAGCTCACCATCCTTCATCTCCGTGGCTCCAGAGACTTTGTCCCCATGCTCCAAAGCGGGTTTGCAGTTCACTGGTGGCGTTTCAGATCGAGGCACACAGAGGCTGCCCTGGCCTCTGTGCCAGTGCTCCCTGGCACGTTGAGCTGTCCATGCTGGAATGTTTGGAGCTGGGCTGTGCTGCTTGTTCTCTCCTCCATCCCACCTTTACACAGGGGCTGCTGCTGCTGCTCTGTTTGTCCCGGCAGAGACATGAAAACACCCTTCAAACTAAGAGCTTTATCTTTAGTTTGTCAGAGGCTCCTTGGACTCCCACCAAAACCTTCCCTATTTCCTCTGGTTGGAATATCTGTTGGGCAAGTTACTGTGGCCATTTCACTGCATCGCATCTGCAATCGCTTCTCAATGCTGTGATCATTTCTTCTACCCACAGAAGAGTTGGGTTTTGTGCGTTGGCATCACGGGTGGACTTGAGAGGTGGAGCTGCCTGATGATTCCTATCTTTTCTCTTTCCATAGGAATCCTGTTGTTAATTTATAGAAAGACAAAAATCTGTCCATGCAATGAAAATGTGCTGTGATCTATTGGGCTACCATTGATGGATGATGAAAGGCTTGATATTAATGCCCTGAATGTGTATAATCCTGAGGCAGCCATGGTGGAGGGTCAGCAATCACTCACTTCATTTGATACATTTCCTCACACTGACTTAATACAGAGCATGAAACCCTGGTGGAGCCCTTACAGAGCACAGATAGTGCTGGAAAATCTGAAGAATTTGCTCCGAAGTTCTCCCTAGGCTATTGCTGCTGATAATCAGCATCTAAAATGTGATGAAATTTCTTTTGTTAACTTTGCCTGCATACTTAGTTGTATTTCACATCACTTTGGACTCCTGATTAGTTTTTTGTACACACAACTGTACACATCAAATTCAATAAATGTGCAGGAAAGGCAGCATTATCACCCAGCTCCCTTTGAAAATGCAGCCTCCAGGGATATATTTCCATTGCAGCATGTGGAGATTTTGTCACATGACATACGTTAATCTTTTCAGAACCCTACAGCTGAATCACAGGCAATGCTCTATAAATGCATCCCTGCACTTCCACAAAGACGAGCCAGAGTCTTTCTTGGGGTCTGACTTTTCTGCCCTCATTGCACAGAGCCTGTTTACCTGGGAAGATTTGATAAACAAGGACAAGTTCTGTGCCTGAGGGTGGAAGAAGGGCTCGTTTATCTTTGTCTCAGGGGACCACAGCATTGTGTTTGCTCTGTAACAAAATCCGGAAAAGCCTTTGGGACGCGGTCCCACAGTTGGCTGTGGGGAGCAAGGGTGGATTTTACACTCCCAGTAATGGTGGTGAGTTATCTGTAGAAATCTCCCCACTCAGGGATTAGGGGTTGTCACTCTGTCTGTGTGCACAGTCCTGTTTCTCCTCCTCGTGCAGTCCTCAGGAGAGTCGCCTTTCTCAGGACTGTGAAATATTCTTTAATTACTCAGCCACCACTTGGGCTCCCATTTCCTCTCCAGCTGCTCTGGAGAGGGAGAGTGGCAGGACTTAATTCTCTTATCAAGAAGGGCATCACAGGGTAAAAACTTCTGCACAGTTTTTGTCAGAGCTCTGAGCTTATTGTCTGCCTGCTTGGCAGAGAAAAAGGGGCTGCGTGTCTCAGGCAGCCTAAGCGATTTGCCTGCAAAAAATTTCCTTGTGAAAACATGAGTGATTTTAAAAGAAGCTTAAGGAAGACCTGTCTGACAGCAAATGGGTTCAGAATTAAATTTCCCCATTTCTCAAGTGTTCTTAAAGCCAGGGTTTCAGTTCAGTTCCATCACTGAGAGAAATTAAATCAAATTTAATTGTGGATACATCTAATCTGGGCTCCGACCACAGCTCTAGGAAAGTTGTCCAAACTGATTTCCCAAGCTGGGAGGGTGCTGGGGTGGATCTCTGGAGTGGCATCAGTGCAGGTATGCCTGGAAGAGCAGAATTTGCACCTTTGGGTTGTGGTTTAAACGTACTCCAGTCACAAACTGCAGAGCCACTCAGACAGCTGCAGCCCTTGCTCTGCACGCTGCAGCTGCTACTTAAAAACTACTGGTTCCTCTCTCCTGCCTCCCTTCCTCCTCTGGGCAAGGGCCCCTTAACAGCCTCATGACAATGTCCTGGTCAGCTCTTTTCTGTTTAAAAAAAACCCAACCAAAAAACCAACAAACTTGATTTCCTGTTCTGGTGAGCCATATATCACTGACGCTCCCATCTGTGCCGTTTGTCTGTGACAGAATGACAGGTGTCATTTATCATTGGAGCTTGAGGAAGCTGTGGGAAGAGGGATTGAAATTTTTTCTGGAAGCAGTCAGTGTCTACAGACTGCCAGATCATTAAAAAGGGGGCTTTCCAAAGAAAGCTGTGTGTAATGTGATTGCACTTACTGTCAATGACAGGCTGAGAGAAAGAAGAAACATCAAAAAAAGAGAGAGAGGGGGAAGGATTGAAAGGGAGAAAGGGAGAGAAATGAAGTTTCTGCCAGGGGCATTTAAAGCTACAGCACAACAAATGCAGGAATCTTTTTTTGGTTTGGTTTCAATATCTGCATGCTAAGTAAGGCCTTTGGAGATTTTAGCTCAGCTTGGAGTGCCAACAAGGAAACCAAAACAGGAAACTTCTTTAACAGCACTTATTCGCATCACATATTATTTAGGGCACTGTAACAGAGTTTGTGCTTTGAGGAGCGTGTCTCAAAGCACAATGACTTAAGACTGGAATAGGAGCTAGCAGAGACAGGAAAACCTATTTGGTCTGCAGCTGAAGCTCCCAATAAATCAAAGGGCAGAACTAAGACCAGATACAAGGCCCTTTTTCAAAAAGGAGACATTTACAACGTCCTGTTTGCATAAGGACATTCAGGAAAAGCAGCCTAATGTCTCTATTTCAGCACCACCTAGGCAGGCTCCGGTCAGGGATTTGGGCTGAATCTTTCTTTCTTCTCATGGTAAAGAATGCTTCTCACAATTACAGCAAATTGTCCTCCCACCTGAGGTACACAAAACCAAAATTAAGACTGTGTTTATTGGAAAAAAACTTCCAACAGATATCAAATGTTTTAACAACAAAAAGAAACTGGGATGGATTTTCTATTATTTTTTGTGTTCTCCTCAGGTGAGCTGGATATGTTTGTCCCACATCCTGAGCACAACTCCTTCTGCTGGAGCTGTGTCACGGAGCAAAATGCTAATTGATGAAACACAGAGAGGCTGGGATTGCAAAGGGATTGCTCAGGAGCTGGTCACACGTGGTAAAGGGTAACAGTAGTTAGCCTGGAATAAGTAATTTCAGTACTTCTTGGGGTGAGAATCTGTGGCTGTAGAAAATCCCAGTGTGAGTTACAAAACTGAGAGCAACTAACAGACGAGTCTGGCTGTGTCCATAACCCCGGGATCTGACATCAAACCTGTGAGGGCTCTGTGAGCCTGGGCTAGAGACATGACCCAGGGCAGGGGCTTTCTCCTCGGGGCTCTCTTTAGAGTGATGGGTTTTCCTGCAGGCCTTTGGGAAGGACAATACAGGGAAAAATAATAGAGGAATTTTCACAGTCCTTTGCACAGGGTGTGTAAGGAAAGGGAAAAATCATCTCCTTGTCTTCTGCCACCAAGCATGTCCATGGAGAGACAAGGAGAATCCAGCTGTGCTGGATAAAAGCAGCACCTAATGATTGAGATACTGTTCCGTTCCCAGCGAGGGCAGAGGATCTTTGAGTGAACATTATCTGATTTCTCCACGTTTTCAGCTCTTTACTGTCTCCTGCAGAGATGTGAGTTCTTTAAGATAGATCTTGCAGCACCTTGAACACATCGAGTCCTGCACAGGATGTCCTGCTCTGAGCTGGTGTTTCTTCCTGCAGCTGCAATACAAAGGCTGTAATTATCATGCTAATGAAAAATGAACATTCTGCCTTGTGCTCAACAGTTCAATAATTTCTAGCAGTTGCATCTATTTACATAGGTGCTGATTTACACCCGTGTTTGCCTCTGTGGAGAGCATTCCCTGGAATCAGAGAGATCAGAGCAGCCCCACGCAGAGCTAATGGCTTAGCACATGTAAGTGCTAACACTGTGCAGTTGGCTGATGAAGTTGTTACACGTGTTCCCATGTAAGTGTGTTGTACACCCTTCCCAACATGTTAGATGCCATTATATCATTCTTATCATCACCAAGCTCAGCATCATTCTTCCCTGGCGTTGGAATTGCAGAGCATGTGTGCACGTGGATAGACATCTATCTATGTATACACACACAGATAAACATCTTTATACATCAGGTTCAAAACCATTTTTACCAGGTGAGGACAATTTTTGCCTGACACTTGATTCTTGCCAGGCTGGACTCCAGGTAAATGTGCTTTCCTGTGTGAAGGAGATCGGGTCAGAACTGCTTTAAATGTCATCTCCCTAGTGCAAAACAGATATCCCTGTTTTCAGCAGCTACATGAAGGAAGCAGAATATAAAATCAGGCCTCAAAGTCATGTCTGTGGTTCTGTTGACATTTCTGTCCGTGGGGTGGCAGAGGCTGGCCCTGTCATTCTCAGCACTACACCTGTACTACTCCTGTAACGCTCAGGGCTTGAAAGCTTACTGGGAAATGTTTCCTGAGAGTCCAGAAAAATGGATGGTATGCCATGGACACACAGATCTCAGAGGAAACTGCAGCAGGCAACAGGTATCAGCCTTCCTTTTTAGGATATTTGCAGTAAAGTTGCATCCAAGACTCTCAGTTCTAAAAGAAAAAATGTAACTTGCTGCTGGTGTGGTTTTGCTTTGAGAAAGGAATTGCTGCTCACAGAGATAAGGTTCTGCCTTCTGGCCAAGTGGTTCTAACAGTGAGATGTGGGTAAATACCTCCATTCAGCACAGCTGGGGTTTGGGACTAACCACTGAGTCTTCACTCAGCCAATCCTACTCTAGTTTTATTTTGAATGTGCAGTTTGGGATCACAAAAAGTAGCCCAGTGTGCACAGCAAAGGCTTCTTTAGGCTAATGGTGGAAAAACAGGACCAAGGTATCATTTATTCTCAGGAAAAGCTGAAATGAAAAGGGGACTCAAGCCCAGATTTGAAGGGTTTGTGGGACTGGAACCACCCCGCCTCAGGTGGCTGTGGTGGGTCATTGTCACCAGAGCGTGTCACAGAGAAGAATGGCTCTGCAATGGCACCTGCAGGTTTATTTAGACTGTCAGCAGTCATCCCCCAGCTCCAGACTTCTTACACCAAATGTGTGCCCAACATTGGCTGAACAAACCTGAGTCTAATATTCATACAACTTTAAAACCAGCTGGAGCACAATCCTGCAGGTAAATATTCCCTGTTTGGAGCTGCAACATTTTCTCTTTGCTGGTAACGTGTTGGTGTTGCAGGGGACATTTGGTTCATGGCAGATTTCTCAGCAATAGCTGAATACAGCCAGAATTCCAGAAATTACATCCATAAAACTCTTCTTTTTATCGGTAAGAGTGTGGATTTCTTGTATTGATAAAATTACCAGTTAAGAAAAAAAGAGGAAAATTTGAGATTTGTAATACAAATTGTCACATACTCATATGCTCCAGGATCTGTCATGTGTGCTGGTCCTTTAAAATTAGGAGGAATTTTACCATAATGTGTGATAGTCTTCTGCTTTTGGTCTTTATTTAATTTCTGTCCACTACAGAAAATGATTTAAACTGTAAAGGGGAAAGAAGGGAATCCATCAATATGTACATTGTTTTTCTCCAGAGATTAAATAAAAGTTTGTGCATGTATTTACATTTTTCCTTCCGTAGTATATACTGCCCAGTTATATTTGGAATGGGACTTCAGAAAAGCTGCAGAGGAGTTAATGAGAATAGGATGTTTGTACAATTCTGTAAATATTGGTTTATATTTCTGGGAGCAGCTATCATATATCTTGAGCCTTTCCTTCTAGGCTCGCGGCTCTCTTGGAGTCCCACTTAGGTTAAACCTTTGGCAAGAGTTCAAGGAGCAGGGAAAGCAGCTGAGGAGCTGGTCCAGTGGGAGAGATCCAAGAAAGCTCTTAGATGCTGGGTGTGCAGCTGACAGGGATTCCAGGAGACTGAGCTCGAGGGAGCAGAGGGAAAGTTGTGCTGCCCTCAGAGTCCAAAACCTGCAGGAGCTGAGGCTTTCTCCAGGGTGGCCAGGATGGTCCCACAGAGTAGTGAGTCCCCAAAACGCATTCCCTGAATGCACTGGGAAACCAGAGCTCAGATTTGTATCCCAGTGTCTGGGAAATTCTCTTTCTCCCCTTCTCTGTAAGGCAGCATCTGAGATGATATTTCCCTCTCTCTCTTGTTCTCTCTTTTTGCTTAAACTCTGTAGGGCAGATGTAAAGGTCAAGCCAATTGATTTGTCTGGGTAGCAGGGCACTCTCAGCGGAGATGCAATTCACAGTTTCATAAAGTCTGGTGGTATTGGCTTGACTCAATGTTTGTGAGGAGAATCTACAGTTAGGGAGACCTCCATCATTGTTGAGAGCATCTCTGTAATTTGTCTTGAAACGATTATATTTCAAGTTTCTTGCTAAAACAACTCAGAAGTGCTGGTAGGTATGTTGGGGGGGAAAAAGCCACTAAATACATAATCCATGTTCCCTCTCTGTGTAACTAAGAAATGCATTTTGTTCACTTTTATCTTTGTCACAGAATGATTGACATGCAATATCTCAGCTTGACACTTTGATATTGGTGATCAGAGCAGTTTGTTTCAACCTGCATACTAAACCCTCAAGGTTAGGATATTCCTAAAATATAAACATAAAGGATGGATTACTGCTATCCTCGCCTAGTTTATAATCTGTTCTTGCCAGCCAAGGGCTGGTATTGTAAGAGAGCTGATTTCTTTCTGTAAGTAATTTCAGTGTCCTTTTTAACTGTACATTTCTTCTGCTCTTTTCTTGCAACACTGAGTTATCCCAAGCCTGTTCATTAATACCGAGACTGGGGAAGTAAACTGGGTGTAGCCATGAGTTCCTCTGTGCTTCCTGACGTACAGTATGGAATGGGACTGCTTTGGCAGGAGACAAATCACATTGTCAGGCTGATGAGAACAGTTTGCCTCTCAAGGAGAACATCGGTGCTGCTTTTCTATTTTGTCACAGCACATTGTTCCTTTATTCTTCATCTTCAAATACACCAAAATGAATGGTTTGGATACCTGAGAAATAATGTGTAACATCCTTCTTTATTGCCTGGGTTCACAGTTTATTTGGTAAATGCTTTTGATCTCTTTCCAGCAGTCACATGGAGCTTTA
The DNA here is from genome assembly GCF_015832195.1 of Motacilla alba alba. NCBI lineage: Eukaryota > Metazoa > Chordata > Aves > Passeriformes > Motacillidae > Motacilla > Motacilla alba. The sequence goes on along the minus strand of NC_052035.1, from coordinate 13,752,103 downwards.
GGAGGTGTCAGTGACGCTGGAGGAGAGTTTATGAGGCTGATGTTGGGTTAGAAGGGACCTTAAAGATCATCCATTGTACCCAGGTTACTCCAATTCCCACCCAGCCTGGCCTTGGACACTTCCAGGGATCCAGGGGCAGCCACAGCTTCTCTGGGAATTCCTCTTCCGGGCCTCACCTCTCAGAGAGAGGAATTTCTTCTGAAAATCCACACTCAAGTCAGTCACACTCTTCTGTGAGGCTTCTCAGTGGCATCATCCACCCCTGAGGAACCTTCTGTGCCTCACTCTGTGAAAGCTTTTGCTGTTTTCCTTGCTCCCTTATCCTGTTTAATACTGAGGTGTAATTAATCGAAGTGCCTGGGCTGCCGGGGATCAGCTCTGGGGTGCTGCTGCCCCGCTGCCGGTGACCATTCCACACTGGGGTGGTTCCCGTGCTGCTCAGGACTGGGACCAGCCAGGACTGGTGTGGGGGAGCCAAGGAAATGCTGCTGAGTGTCTGGGACTGCACAGAGGGTCCTGTTCCTCATCCTGGGATGGACACCGCTTTCCAGCCAGCTCCTCCTTTTGTGATGTTTCCCTGCTGTTAGAATTTGAAAACTCTGCCTTCTGGTCGGGAAGGAGGGCCAGACTTGTCAAATAGAAGGTAGCTTGTAAGTGTAACACTATCATTTACATCGGTATTTTTAGCAGTTTTCTGGTGCTTGTTGAGATTTGAAGCCAAAAGTTCTTTGAGTTCCCCTTTCCTTTCCTGCAAATACCCAAGCACACACCTTCCCACACTGGATCATGGCAGAGAGCTTTCTCCTGGTGTGCTCAGCCTGCCTGATGTGAATCAAGTACACGTGGGGGTCAGGAGATTTTGTCCCCATGCAGCCCCTTCCCCTTCCCCTACCCTGCAGTGTAGAACAAAATAGTGCTGCACTCACTGTTTGCAGCCCCTTCCCATCACAGATTTCACTTGTGCTTAGCAAAATGCTCCCAGATCCTCCCGAGCTGAAGGTGCTATTTAAATGTAAATTATTATTTACAATATCTTATGCTTGATATAAGTTTTGGGGAAGTTTCATCTTTACACTTGTTTGCAGCAGCATATCCTTTCATAGCTATAATTTATATGCAAAGGTTTTCCCTGTCCTATCACACATTTTCCAATATGTTTTGATGAAGTCTGAATAGTTCAAATTGAGCTCCAGCATTGTGCATTTTATTTATTTCCTATCTCGTTTGTATTAAGTTTTGTCATAGGTTAGGGCTTGCTTTTATATTCCAGTAAGAGAGGATATAGAATATGTGATTATTCAAGGTCTTTGTTATTTATATATCCTGCATCCCGTGTGTGCTGCTCCGGTGTCCAAGTGAAATGCAGGATTCTATTTTAATTCTCATGACTGTATGTGATCATCAACAGCCACTGCACCCAGTACAAAATAAAAATGCAATTCCAAGAAGTGTGCACATAAATAAGTGAGGGCGTAAAAGAATGAATGAGATAAATTGGTTCTTTTCAAATATCAAACTTATCTTCAGTTTAAGGGAGGCATCCTCTGTGCTGCCTCTGCTCCAAATGGCGCTTTAAAAAAAATTAAACATAACAATAAAACAGAATTCATTGCTTTTAATAACATTTTCAGCCATGTGCTGAGGGTGGGCTCCCTTTTTCCATTTTTCCTCCCTTAAGATTGCAATTTTGAAAATAGCAGGAAAGGTCATAACGCACCGAGCATCGCCTCGCCGTTTGCTCAGCACTTCCGAATTTCGGTGGGGTTTGTGTGCGAGCTGTGCCCTGTTCCTCTTGCAGCAGCCCTCGGAACGGGAGCCCTCGCCCCCTTCTGTCCGGACCTCGCTGGGGTTTGGGTGCTGCGCTCAGCCTCTGCCGCCCGGGGAAGGGAGGGAAGGGAAGGGCTGGGCTCTTCCCCGCCATGGAGCCAGCAGCTCGCTGCCAGCTGCCCCTGCAGCAGCCCGACAGCAGACACAAGATGAAAGCCCCTGCTCGTGTTTCCCTGGAAAAGAGGAAGCTGGGCTTCCTCCCCGCTGCAGAGTTTCCCGGGATGTGCAGCTCGGGCTGTCTCTGCAGCAGAGAGGGGCTTCCAGTGCCACCGATTGACAGCCAGAACAGCCAGATGCTCTGATCAGAAAGCAGGTGACTGTCACTCCTGGTCATTCTGGAGAAGCTCTCAACTCTGAGAGCTGCTCCAAGGAGTTTTCACTGCTCCTTTCCCTGCTCCTTCCTAACCCTCCTCTGGTCACTGGGGCAAGCAGTGACCTCAGCCTGGCTCTGCTGCCTGGCCCATGGTCCCTCTGTCACTTTGAAGGCATTCCCTGTGTCCTGTCCCTCCATCCCTTGGAAATCCTCCCTCTCCATCTCTCCTGCAGCTCCTTCAGGCACTGCAGGGCCCCAGTGAGGTCACCCCGGAGCTTCTCCCCGTGAACAATCCCAGCTCTCCCAGCCTCTCCTCATCCTCATGCCGCTCTTTCCCGTCTGTGAGGCAGGAATAACAGAGCTCCCATCGCTGCCAGGCTTGGCAGGAGGAGCCCTGGGAGCTGGGGTGCCTGGGGCAGGGACAGGGCTGTGGCAGCAGCAGAATGGATTTGTTCAACCCTCCCAAGTGAAAGGTGCACAGCGACTGCCAACCTTCCTGCTACCCACCACAGTGATCTCTGGCAAAATAAAATACAATTCTTACAGCAAGGCAATAAAAACACCTTCTCTAACACAGCCTCTTGGGGCTCAAATGTTCATAGAATATCAGTTTTCTCAAATAATGCAATTACTGCTCCAAAAAAACCCCAAAAAACACCACCAAATAAAAAACAAGAATAATAAAAAATGCTAAAAAGTACTCCTCTTCTAGCTTAAGCACAATTTTTGCTCTGCCAGCAGACAATGAACTGCAGTGTCTGTGAGCAGGCAGTCATCTCTGACAGCACAGGGCTTCTGCTGTATAAAATACAGTATTTATAATGTTTCTGCAAGTGTCTCTTTGATTGCATTATTCCTTTGTCTGACCTATACTTTCAGATAAAAGTGTTTTGCTTAGAAACTACGTAATAAATCAAGTGTAGGAAACAGACACGTTCCTTTTCTATCAGGGACTAAATGTGAAAAATGGTTTCAAAGAAGCTAAGGGTAAATGATGGAGTTCTGTTACCAGTTTTGCCTTTGCTGAAACAAAGTACAGGTAATGTACAGGAGGAATATCTCAGGGTCACTGCAGTCATATGTCAAGTGCTAGAATAGTACTTTATTTGGCAAAGAGATCAAAGAAAAGCTTTGTGTTATTTTTCTTCTGTTTGCTGAGGAATGGAAGAGGTTTTCTCCCCTTTCATAGTTACTAGAACTGTGTTTCCCTGATCCGAGGTGAGATCACCCAACTCCAGGATATGATTGCATTTCAGTAGTTAAAAAAAAATTACATAAGTACTAAGCATGATTTGACCTACCTTTCCTGTGTCAGACTGCTGAAATTATTTTACATTTATATAAATCCAAGCTGCTTTGCACCTTTTTGTAGCTAGAATAAATGCTACCCTGGGAGCCAGGGGTCTCATGGTGGACAACTTATTGCATGTTGAATGTGTCACAGTAAATCTGTAAGAGGTTTTAAGCTGAAAAGAGATTTTTTTCCCTTAGAAGGCTAGAGGAAAGTAAGGAAATTAATTTTCAAAGCACAGGAACCAGAAAAATTTCTTTTCATATTCCCTTTTTTTTCTGTAAGAACCGTGCTAAGAGAAAAAAAAAAAAGTAAAACAAGTTTTAAGTGAAACAACCACTTACTGAAACACTTGCAGAGACAAATCCTGAAGCTATATGGGCTGCAGTGATTCTATTTCTCAAGCCATGCTTTCAAAGGTGTCATGATATACTGTGGTTGTCTTTAATGCTACAGTTAACATAGATTAAAGAAATGCTGGTGTCTTCATCCTCTGCATGGGCGTGATGCACTCGGGCTCTCACTCTCCTGGTGGCTTTGGGCTCCAGCTCCTGCAGCAGATTCCTGCTGGGAAGGATTGTTCCCAGAGGAGCAAGTGTGGGATCAGGCTGCCCCATCCCAGAGCCCTGGGAGCCCTTTGGGAAGGACAGACAACCCCTGCCCCCCAAAGCATCACCCCCACTTGTGTGCTGGGAGTTTATTTAGCACAGCTCGGGAAAGGAGCACCCGTGAAGAATTATACACATTGTTCCATAGAGCTCCTATCTCACATCTCCTTTTTTTCTCCAAAAGCTGATGAAATTAATGAGAAGTGACAAAAGGAAAGGAACTCAGCTAACAACGTGGCTGGGGTCAGGCTTGAGGAGCGAGCACAGTGGGTTAAAACACCAACACAGTAATGTAGGTGTGAGCAAATGAACCGTCTAATAAATAATTAACAATTAATTTTCTTCTGCCTTTTATCTTTACCTCTTTTTTTTTTTTCTCCTTTACTTTTCTAGCCCGTGCTTCTGCTTTGCATTTGCCGTGTTCCCGCAATTAATTACCAAACAAAATCAAAGCGCGGGGTTACAAAGTTCCAGTGGCGAAATCCTGCTGGAATGGGAAGTTCTGCTTCCCCGATCCTATTGCGCGTGCTGCTGCGGAGGGCTGGCTGTGCATGTTTGATGGAGCAGTGGATCCCAGCGCAGCCCTGCTCTGCCGAGCCGGGGAGCTTTGTTTTAGAAATCTCCAATGCGCCGTAGCCGCGCTTTGTGTCATGTTATATTGTCATATGACAAGACATGAACCAATGTAAGCCAGCGGAATGCAGCACAATGCATTGTATGACTTACACCTTGTCAGGTTTTTTGGCTTCAGAAAGAGCTTTTTTCCCCAAGGTAGTAAGTGATGCTAGAAAAAAATCCCCGTGTTTCCTAGGAACTGACAGGTGCCCCTATTTTCTGACTATCCAAATTAAGTTTAATCTGGATGTGTTTCCACACAGCAAATCTAAAATGTTGCTTTACTTTTTGTCACTTCCCGACTGGAACATTAGTGGCCTGCTAATGTGATTAACTGTTTGCCTCAGGCAGCTCAGGCTGGGCTTTGTCCCACTGGACAACTGATGAGCTCAGCAAAGTTTAAAGCTCCCTGCCTAAGAAGGGATCAGCATCTCAAACCTGTATCCTGGCCAGGGGGGCTGCAGCCGGCATGGGGGGACAGGAGACATCGCTGGGCTGGCACTGAGCTGGGCAGAGGCACACAGGCGTGTCTGGGGTGCCTTATCACACTCTGCCTTATCACAAATGCCACAGCTAGCAGCACTGTGGGGTGCACAGGTGTGCAGTGTGAGGTGTACAGCTGTGTGGGCACACAGGTGTCCATGTGTCCAGGTGTGCAGGTGTGGAGACATCCCTGTGTACAGGTGTGAAAGTGTGAAAGTGTGAAAGTGTCCAGGTGTCCAGATGAACAGATGTACAAGTGTCCATGTGTCCATGTGTCCAGGTGTCCAGGTGTCCAGGTGTCCATCTGCCCGTGTCCATATGTCCACATGTCCAGGTGTCCAGGTGAACATCACATGGCACAGCCCACTGCCATCACTGTTAATTTTTATGTGTATCTGCTATGTGGGGCTATGTGGATTGAAAAAATAAGTCTTTACTTTGTGTATTTCTAATTCTGGATGGTTGGTGCCAGTTCCCCCTGCTCCTGGGTTGCCCAAAGCCTGCTAAAATCCCAACAATGAATCTTTTGTTGCCCAAAACACCAAATTCCAGCAGCACCATATGCAGAGCGCTGCAGAGAGCTCCATATAGCATTGCCACTCCTGGCTGCGGGGCGGAGGGGGTGTGGGAAGGATTATAAAACAAATTATATCTGCTTCTTTGAGCAGTCACAGGGAAAAATGTCACCCTCAAGTTCAAAAGTTTCCTTTGAGTAATGCTTTCAGCATTGTTTCCCCTCGGGGGACTCCTCCAACCCTGAGGAAATGCTGTCCCCACAGAGTTTGGTACAGTATCCAGGGGTGCAGAGCTGGTGACAAACATTCCATGGAATTGCTTCAAGGTTCCACAGTTTTTAAAGGGTCAGTGCAGGGACCATGCACACTCACTGTGCTCTGACTCTCACTGTGTTTTACAGGTAGCAGAAGCAGCACCCCATATTCCACACCACAGCACTCCTTCCTGGTGGATCTATTCCATGGTGTGTGTTACCAGTTAGGCTCAATTCCCTCCTGGAATCTCTGAGCCAGGGGCACAGCAGAGCAGATAGCCTGGTGTATCTCATGGGCAATTACAGCATTAGTTACCCAGCACACTTTTGGTCAAGCTGGAATTAGACCAGCATCATTTAATTCATTGAAGGATTTAGGATTTTTTTTTTTTTTAACCTGGCAAAAGTGAAAAGCAGAGCCCAACCCCCCTGGCTGTCCCCTCCTGGCGGGAGCTGTGCAGAGCCACAAGGTCCCCCCTGAGCCTCCTTTGCTCCAGGCTGAGCCCCTTCCCAGCTCCCTCAGCCTCTCCTGGGGCTCCAGCCTCTTCCCAGCTCCGTTCCCTGCCCTGGACAGCTCCAGCCCCCCTTGCAGTGAGGGGCCACAGGTGGACACAGCACTCGAGGGGCCCCGCACCAGTGCCCAGCACACGAACAAAAAAGATAAAGTGGAAGTTTGTGGAAAATGAAGAATTAATGCCACTAAAGGCTAAAATCATCAGTGTTTATCAAAAAGCAGCAGTGCAGCAGCAGGAAAACCTGGATGTCGATATTCCTGAGAGGGTGCACTGGCCTGGGAGGTGACCATGCTGAAGGTGGAGCCAATCTGTGTGTGCCCAGTGAACACCAATTTCCCAGCCACCTTCTCCTGGTCATTGCCACCCTGGAAACGCAGCGCCTCTCCAACTCTCCCCTGGCAAAGGCAATTTTAAAACAAAGCATAACAAAGAAAAATGTGTTCCTGATATAATTATGCCTTCTGCAACTTAAATTCTAGGCACTCAGTTTCATCTCTTACTTAAATGTATCTGTGTATTTTAATAGGAACATTCAGCTATGCTTTTATTAATGCAAAAACATTAAAGCACTATCCCTGAATACTAAAGCCTTAAAGGGCCGTTTCAAACAGAACCTGTCATAAAATGTGCTCTCAAGCGTGTCCCCTTTAAGAGATTCAAGAATTAAATGTTCCCGTATGTGAATTTTATTTTGTACAGCACATTTGCTTTATGGCTACAATTAAGTTAGATGTGCCGATAACAATGTCTGCTTTCCATTTTAAATCGCACATTTCAGACACTCTGCATTGTTTTATTATCTAATCCACATGCTTTTAATTGCAATTATGGTCCCTTATGAGTCCCCTGGGAGGGTATGATTGCAATTAAAAATGTAATTTAAATGTTAATTAATTACATTCATTTTCTAAACTGGGAAAATTTCATTTATTATTTTCATGTGTTGTGCACTTATCCTAAATGCGTTACCTTCTAAATGTTTCTTTTTTTTTTCAAATTAAGTGTTATGTTTATAAAACAGGGTGTTTAATACGCTTTAAAATTTTGTTAGGGTGTTTATACAAATTATTACTTTAAATTAATTGTTTCCAAGCTCCATGCTCAATTTGTATTTGTCATGCAAGCCAGAATAGAGTTGGGGTTTATCTTCAGCTCAAATTATGTCAACATGAGAACCAAAAAAGTTCGTCACCAGTCTGGACTGTTCCTGTGGGTATTCTTAGGCACTTTTTTGGGGCAGAAGAGGATTTTTTGGGGTGATTTCAATGCTTTTGCTGATTTCCTTCCTGGATTCAGTAGGATCAGGGAAGGAGGCTGAGCTCTGCGTCGGCAGGAGCAGCTCCAATCTCCGAGCAGGCTTTGCAACAAGTGAACAGGCAGGGACAAGGAGCTGCTAAAGAGAGAAGGCAGACAGTCAGGAATCTGATTCCTTAGAAGTGATCAAATTAAAAAAAAAAAGCCGCTACAAAAATAGTTATTTCCATCACCTTCCATTTAAATATCAACCTGCAATCGCAGCGGCCAGGAAAATCAGCTCTTCCATGGGAAAATGGGGATTTTTAGGGAATGTCCTGACCTTAAGAGCCAAGGATAGATGCAAAATTATCAGATATATTCCAAGTGCTGAGCAGGCAGTGATGCTCTGTCAGAAACCATCAGTATTCCAGGGTTTGGGATAAGAAAACTCCTTGAAATCTTGCCTGCACTGTCTGGCTTTGGTCACATCAGCACCTGCAGAGCTGAGCCTGGAGGAGGGGGCAGGAATCAGGTCCAAGCAGGAACCAAGTCAGGTACTAAAGGTTTTGAGTCACTGGCTTCTGTAATTAAAAACTGATTAAAGATATCCCGATCCATCCTTTCAGCTTTGCAAAATATATTCTCATTATAAATTTGTGGTCAGTTCATTTAAAAAAAAAATAGAAACTGTAATTTATTTTCTCTGAGAGCATCAGAGAACAAACTAATTAAGTCAGGAAAATTTGGAATTATGATGTTCTGATAGACGAGCAGCTCCTCTGAAGAGGGAGATGAAGCTAAAGGATACAGCTGAAAGATTTTTATTTTAAATACTGCTGCCAGTCGTGGCTGTACAGACACGCCTGTGGAAGGCTTTGAGCATTAAAATAAAGACTCAAGTTCAACTAAACTGAAAAATATCTATTTTTCAGTGGTGCAAGGCTGTTCACACAGCCTTTTGGATTGATTTAACTAATTGCTTAAGAATTACAAATGGGAAGTGTTTTCTGTGGAATCAGTGCTGGGGGTTGCAGGCTCCTCACAGAGCATCCGTGGAGAGCAGGTACAGCAGGCACAGCAGGGCACGGAGCTGCTGCGTTTGATGAAGCACTTCCCAGCCAGGTGCTCAAGGAATTTCACCCAGGCTGGAAGTGCTGGGGATCCCTGCAGTGCCCTGAGTGTCCCTTCAGCACTTCCATCTGGGCTCCCCGTTTGTGCCGTCTGTGCCCCTCACCTTTCCCTGGCACTGGAAAACGCTGCGGAGGCAGTGAGGCTTTGTGTTCTCAACTGGGCCATAACAACAGCAAAATAAAGGGGAGAAAAGGAAAACAAAACCTTGCTTTTTCATTTGTACCATTAATAACAAGGAAATATTAATTAATTGATAGCTAGTGGGGAAAGTCTGAGTCTGTTGCATCTTTGTATAGGATTTTTGCATCTTTCTATAGGATTTTTTTCCCCCTTCCCCTCCTCTCCCCTCCCAAAACACAAATACTTCTGAAGTGATAAAATCCTCTGAGTTTTTAAATTTTCATTGATCCCTGAATGCTCCAAAAGCTCTGCTGTCCCAGTAATCCCAGTGACATCCAGGCTGCCAGGATGACACATCCCTCACATGTGGCGCTGCCCCACTCCAGCCAAACCTTCCTCCCTTCTCCTTAGAGCTGCACAACTCTGGAAGTTGCTGCATCCATTCGGGACGCTGCAGTTCATTTTGTGATGAGGAGATCAAAACAATTACCTGCCTCCTGATAACCCTCATTGACTATCTATTGAGAGAATCAGCTCCTAAATAAATTACTATTGTACTTTTAAAGCTGTGCGTGACATGTCCTACTTACTGCGTGACCCAGATAATTTCCATAAATTAACCTCCTTTACCTTCCATTTCCTCTGCCATCCTGCTGTTACCTTCCCACAACTGCTCCATCACCAGCAACTCATCCACTGGATGGAGAAGACAGTGATGCTGTGCTGAGTCTTAAAGTGACATTAAGAACTTACCTGCCTAAGTGTTCATTTGCATCTTGCTCACTAGACTTGTCATAGAGCTGGGGAGATAATATATTATGAGATGTGTACTGAATTAGCTGTCAATTGCAGTGAAGCTCTCCCTTAACTGTGTGAGGAGAAAGCTCTTGAATGAGCCTCAATCTTGCCTTTTTTTTTCAGCTGAGATGTTTCATTTTAGTCACCCAACCCCAGCCAATTTTATTAAGTCTGCTGTCAGCTGTGACCCCTGCTGAGGACTGGCAGGGCTGAAATAGTTACGCTGCCTGATGTCATTTGTGGCAGCTCCAGATCCCGCTCCTGCTTAGGCGCCGAGGGCTCCGTTCCTGCAGCAGCCGCAGTGCCAGGGAAAAGGGATAAAAACCTTTTGGCATCCTCAGGGCTCTGTGCTGGTTCAGCCAGAGTGGGAGGCTGCCTAGGGTGGGCCTGGGCTCTCCTTGGAAAGGCTTGGCTGGTCTGTGCTGGGCTGTGGGAGCAGCTGGGAGCACAGAACCTCGAGTCCCTCTTGTGTTGATGTGGAGCCAGGGCTTCTCCCACACCCTGGAAGCATCACCTGGCGCTCCATCACTGGTGTTTCCAGGGATTAGCTCGGCTTGGGAATTCCTCTGCTGTGCTTGACAAGCAGCAAGAGCAAGTCTCCTTGTCTTCCTTGGGTGCAATCCCTGCATGTGCATGGCAAGGGCTGGCACAGGGCAGAGCCCCAGGACAAAACTGCAGCACAGCCAGGCTGCAGCAAACTGGTTTTCGATGGAGATGCGCCCAGTGCCAGCCTCCCTGGGCACCCCTGCCCGGTGACTGGGATGTGGAATGGGTGCGCCATGTGCCTCAGCTACACGGGATGCCCTCACATCCTGCACAGAAGGGTAGTGTGGAAAGGGAGCAGACAAACTTGGAAACCCCAAGTGTGGCTGCCTGAGATCACAGCGTGTTATATTCTTTACACGCCAAAGAAAGTTTAAATCCTGGAAGAGTCACGCTTTATCGTCAAGGTAACCAGAATAGGTTCACCAACAATTTACGTGGCTCTTAAGTCTATTTACATGCTTGTTTACTTGGCTTTTCTCTCAAAGGAAGAAAGTAGTTACCTTAGCAACTGCCTCCTCGCAGGGCTCCGTGCCGGGAGGAGCCTCTGCCAGGAGCTCACAGCCCCCTGGGCACATCTGCCCGACCCCAGCCCGGCCACTGCTCGGGGTGTTTGGGTTTTGGGCTCATTTGGCATCCCAGAGGAGCAGCGAGATGTGTCTGTGCCTCCCTGGCTTTGCTGGAGCTGTGCCAGGGCAGTGCCAAGGCAGGGATGGGGGAGCAGGAGGTGGCAGGGATGTGCTGGGAAGGGAGGAGGGGTCAGCCCTGCTGCACCGCAGGGTGGTTTTTTTTATTTTATTTTATTTTATTTTATTTTATTTTATTTTATTTTATTTTATTTTATTTTATTTTATTTTATTGTATTGTATTGTATTGTATTGTATTGTATTTTATGTACCAGGTGTCACCAGGTGTGACCAGAAAGGACCATTGCTCCAGTAACCAACCCACCTTTGGGATCCTGCCTCTGGGGGCAGGAAAAGGTTAAAGAGAGGAGATGAATCCTGGGATGGGATGTAGGGACATGCTGGGGTAAGGAGTCATTAGCTCTGATCCTCATCTCTGCCTGCAGTTTTGTTCCTCATCAGCTCCTGCTCAGCTCAGCAGCACGGGCAGAGAGCAGGGGCTAAGGAGATGCCAGCCATCCTTCTCCTTCCTTGCTTTTCTTGCCATGGAAGGTTCTGACCCGAACTGCTGCCTGGGCAAACTCCCAGAAGTTCAGCAAACACAGTCACCACTCAGGCTGTGGTTGTGTCCTTGTCATAGCAGTATTTATCAGTATTTATCAGTATTTATCAGACAGTTGCTTCATCAAATACCCTCATTTTATTTGCTTTCCATGCTTGATTTATTTAAATTTGGTAACTGCATAGAGACTTCAGTCTGACTGCAAGGCAACTCTTATTTTTGGAAATAATTCCATTTCCATGAATGGTCAGGGACAGATTTTTTAGGGTAGTCACACATCTTGAGGAGAAATCCTAGTAGGATTTTCAAAAGAACCTCAGTAGATTGATGCCTTGATTATTTTTTAACCTGCTTAAACACTTGTAAAATTGCTGCTAAGACTCTACCTGCACTTCAACCTTCCTATGTACCTTTGAAAACTTGCCCTTTTTTAAAAATACATTCTCCCAGCTCTCATTTCTCAATTCCATTTCCACCCCTTTTCCCAAAATCCTGATGTGACATCCATCTCCACTCTTGCTGTGCTCTTTAGAGATTTTTAATAATGTGACTTGCATTATTTTCATCTCCTAATGTTTTTATTCATCATATTACTGCTCTATACAAATCTAATTTATCTTGCTCTTCCTTTGGAGCACAATCCCAACGTTGTCAGCCCAGTTCCTACAAAACAGGTCTGCTGCAGTATCCATCCTGCAATATTGCAATAATTAGTGAGTAATATCGATAATAATTGCTTTTTTCAGCTTTTTAGCACAGAGATATTTTCCTCCCCTGGAGCCTGAGCGTGAGGCAGACTAATGGCCTGGTTTCTACAGCAAAAGACTTATAGACCTGGAGTTTCCAAACCATTTCTCAGCCTCCTGCAGAGGGTGACAGGTATCCTTTAGTCCTGGGGAAAGCCTCCCATCCAGCCGGGCGCTGTCCTGACCCTCCATCAATTCCCTGGCTGTTCCAGAGCTGGGAGCAGTGGGAAGAGGAGCTCCCTCCAGCAGTGCCACCATGCAGGCAGCTCAGGGTGCAGCACCCCGTCACAAATATCCGCTACCAGCAGAGCAGCTGGCTGTCCTGACCAGAGAACTCCAGGAACTCTGCTCACTCCTCCACGTTTTGGGGTGAGGGCATTGTTCTGGTTTGGCCTAACCTGTGCAGCAGTGCTAAAATCAATATTAAACTTGGCCTGTGCCTGTGCCTGTGCCTTGCTCCTGCTGTGAGCACATTCTCCAGGCCACAGGAGCGCTCCCAGTGCGCTCAGGCTCCGTGGCAGCTCCCGCCGCAGATCTGGCACTGGCAGCTGGTGCCTTTCCACGAGGAAACACCCGGAGCTGAGGGGACATGTGCACAGCATCCTGTGCCTGCTACCCTGCTTGTCATGTTCTTCATCCGAGGCAAGTCACTCAGCCAAGCAGAAAGCAGCCTAATCCCAGCACAGACTGAAACCTTTCGGAGAGGATCCCTGCAGAATAGAACAGCCACCAGCGCTGCATGCAAGAGTAAAACGCTGGAGACAGCTGGGGTTTTCCTGAAATCGTGTAGCAGGTTCTCTCCTGCTTCACGCTGCCTCCAGAGCAGAGTGGGTGTGTTTACTTACTCAGGCACTAATGACAACCAATAATAAAAACCATTTCCCACCCAAAAACTTCAAAGGCTTAGCCAAAGCTATTTAAAAAGTGACTCCCACTTTTCAGGATGCCAGGGAAATGAGTGGCCCCAGCTTTGTTTCTGTGCCCAAACTCCATTAACTGCCAAGACCCAGACCCCCTCCTTCTCCACTCTTTATAAGATCTTACTATAAAAAGAGTGTCCCACTCATTCAGCCATGTGTAGCACCTCTTAGGGTATCCTTCAGGGCCGCCTGGCTGATCTCCAGCTGCTCCTTTACCTTTGTTGCTTTGTTCACACTTTTCTCTTCTCTTCTCTTCTCTTCTCTTCTCTTCTCTTCTCTTCTCTTCTCTTCTCTTCTCTTCTCTTCTCTTCTCTTCTCTTCTCTTCTCTTCTCTTCTCTTCTCTTCTCTTCTCTTCTCTGGCTCATTTTCAGTTTGAAGTTTCCAAAGCACTTCTGAGCAAATCCAGCCCCTTTGCCAGATCTTTCCCTTTGTAAGCTGGAGCTGGCAATTTGGCACAGAGGGGCCCAGCAAAGCTGCAGATGAGCTGTGAGATGGGCAGGATTCTGCTGCTGGAGCCTCCCAGGGATTCCCAGCTGGCAGCTCTGCCTGGGGGTTACGCCTGCAGGTCTTGGAGTCAGGCTGGATATGGCCTGGGATGTGTTTGGGAGAGGGTTTGCTGGCAGACTTGCCATTGGAAAGTTGTTGTTGCACCTTGGATTCTCCGGTTGTAAGTTTTTCTCTGTCGGCCTTTCCCTGTCCATGATCATTGTCCAGGGAAGTGGCTATTGGTGATGCTGCTTTGGGAATGAACATCAGGGGCCTGTTTATCCAGTGCCACTGAGAATGCACCTTCCACGGCAGGTGTGCACAGTGGTGTGACCCATCATCTCTGCATGACAAAGGTTTGGAGCCTTTTCTATTCCTGTGATGAGCTCAGGCCAATTAGTAACCACAAACCTTGCCATGCATGTATTTCCTTGTATGCTTTCCTTTCACTGAGGCTGTAAAGAAAGCCCAGGGATGGCCACTTATGTCTAGAAAGAGCTCAGAAGTCATTATCCTCTTTCGAGTGCTGTGGGTGACTCTGTGGATGATTTTGTGCTTCCTTGGCAGCAATTCCAGTCCCTCCCTTTATACCTCCTTGGCTGTACACATAGTCTGGAGATAACTCCTGTGTGACTTACTCCCTTCACAAGTCACCTTCATCTCATCACCCCTTGCTTTTTCCTGGCCAAACGGTGTGGAAGAGGATGAGTGATCAGTGCTTCCAAGGACGGCTCTGGAGAAGTTTCTGTGGCCAGCTGTTCCAGCGCCCTGCCTGACCTTCACCAATCCATTTGCCTTGGCTCTGGCTCAGTCTCCCCATCTGTAAAGGGATAGGAACATTTGCAGAGCATTTTGGATTGTTATTAATTCTTCATGGAGTCTGTGAAATGTGGTGAACACTGAGATGCTATAAAAGTACAAAGTATTATTGTTATTATTCAACTCTGGAGGTGGAACTAACTGGCCCATAAGGAGCTTCCCCCATCAGTCCTTCAGTCTTTCTGACCCAACACAGAATTGTCATTCTGTTTTTGCAGAGGGCTAATGGGTGTGTTTTAAATAAACCCAAGAGCTGGAGGAGCCCCTTGAAAAGGAGTGAAGCTGATGACATCTTAAATTTTTCTGATTCCTCTCAGTGTAAAGCAGAATTTCTCCGCACGGCGGTTCCCCGGCAGCTCTGCAAAAGTCACTTGCAATCGGCCCTGTCCTCTTACCCTCCAATAAACAGGAGACACAGGGCCACTATAATGGCTTGACAATACTTGCACACCCTGGGGTTTTGCTGCTCTCATGAAGGAAAAAAAAAAAAGAATGTCATGGACAAATGAATGTTGACAGTGGCCATACCAAACAATTCAAGGAAAAATTGCAGTTTTATCCGTATTGCTGCTGCCTTTGTCAATACTTTAAAGATGGTTCTTATTTCAGAGCAGGTATTGATTGTGTATAGGTTGGGCCCCCGGTTCCATTTGTCATTTCTGATATTATGGCGTGTTATCGTTTAAAGCTGTAATGGGAGAGGTGGCTGAGCTCAAAGCAAGCTGGTTGTCTGAAGCTTTGATAAATGGCTAGATGGTCTTCGTTTCTGCAGCAGTGAGCAGTTGGCTGCTATTTGCTTTACCTTTTATCCAAGAATAACTGTGTGATGGGTTCTGGAAGTGAACAGTATCATTTTGTCAGATGTGGTTCAGAACTAGCCGGGTGGTCCTAGCAAAGCAGCTGAGGGATTTTTAACACCCGACAGGATGTGAGCAAAGGCCCTGGATCAATCTGAAACAATTCTGGCTCCACATGGCTGCTTTGGTCGAAAAGTTCTCAGGGTTGTTTTTTAAGGTGAGAGGACAGGAAATGCTGGGGGGCGGGGTGGGGAGGGGTGGTGCTCTTAAAAGCAGCTCTATTCATATGGAGGGATCTTCGCAGAGAGATCAGAAGACAATAGGTGGATTAGATTTCTTTGATGAATTTACAAACTTGCAAATTTTTTGCAGATCTAAATGAAAGGTCTGCTTTTCAGATGCAGCAAATGGCCCCACCCCAGGCTCTGCAAAGCAGGCTGTACAATGTGCTGGGATCTGCAGCACCGGGCAGGCAGGGAGGCAGCCCACTCTGCATTCTTTCCCTCTGCATCACGCACATTTCCCGAGGTTTTGGTATTGCTTTTGTGAAATCATAGCTGTTTGTCAGCCTCACAGTGCAGGGTCGCTCCGGAGCTGGGTTCCACTCCAGTGGAATCACCAGGAGTCTGGAGACGGCAAATGCTCCCTTTCCCAGTAACAGCCACGGTGATGGCCTGGCTTTGCAGACCCCTTCTATCGCATTTTGGGTCGCAAAACCAAGATGACACCTGCGGATGCTTCACGTCCTGATTCTCTTGAGTCAGGCAGGTTTCATCTAGGATTTGAGTTCAGCCTGGTACAACGCCAAGGTCTGCTTAAATTGCTAAACCCGTCCCAAGCCAATGTTTGTGAGCAAATGTAGGCAGGGGAATGCACTGAAATTCTCTCCCTGGTTTGACAACTCAGCTGTAATCACTCCACACCCATTGCCAGCGTGGTTGGATGGGGGCAGTGGTCAGGGCAGTTTCGGAGCTCTCCTCCAGTGCTTCTAAATCAGAGCAAAGAGTCTTTACAGGTTGGCTCTTGAGCCTTCGGTACCTACCCTTCATTAACCTGATAATCTGTGAGACACTGCTCCCTGTTCCTGCCCGAGTCGACTGAAATGGAGCTCTTAATCCTGCCGCTGATGCTGAATTGCTCGGACAAGTAGCAGCAGATTGATTCCACCACTTCTTTCAGAGAAATCACAAAAGGCTGTTCAACCCCCAGAAGAGCTGCAGCTCCAGTGCAGCTCCAGCACTGAGGGCAGGGGAGCTCTGCCTTTGTGTCCCAGGAGAACAGGAGTTACCTTTTCTGGCATGGAAACAGAAACAAGCGGAAGGGTTAGAAGTCACTCCTGCAATTCTTAGTCCTACAAGTAGCACAAAGGTTCCCCAAGTCCCTGTTCTCTGTGAGATTTCTGTTAGCTCTCAGCTTGTGATAAGCTGTATAATCTGCAGGGAAAGTTGATGTGCATTTGTAGGACTGACAAGATAACGAGGACATCGAGTAAATAGCAAAGAAACCAATAAGATGTTAAACCTATGCAGGAGATATTTGGTCTCTGTAAAGTAGGAACCACACTTAACATCCCATCTCCCTCATGAGCCAAATCCTGGCTTTGGGGGCCCTTTGGGAAGGTTTAGTCAGCTCTGGAGCCTCTCTTTGATTGTGCCTGGAAAAGTGTTTCCAGAGGAAATTTCTGAGTGTTCAACACAGCCCAACAAATGGGCTGTGCTCATAGTCTGTCAGCACACCATCACCTCAGGAGACCTGGCTCTCCTTTTCTAGCCCAACAGGAGCAGAGAATCCTCAGTCGTGGTGTTTTGTGTCACACCTCACACCTCCTGTTGGGCTGCGTGTGCTTTAAAGGTCACTCTGCACTCTTCACACAAACAGACTGGATGTGTCCCTGGCCAAAACATCCCTGCTCAAAAATCTGCGCCTCTCCGGGCCCCAAAGATGACTGAATTTCAATGAGGCTTTATTCTTCAAAATGAAAGGTGCTGTCTAACAGTAAAATATTGTTCTATTAAATTCAGCCCATGGCAGATCCACTACTGAGGGCTATTGAGGCAAATAAGAGCAGGGTGATGGCAGTGTGTGGTCATAAAGTTGCAATATTCAAAAATGTAGAAAAAGCAGGTTGTCAGATTTCAATAAAGCAGTGGAAATGAATAGATACATCTCAGAGCTGGTTGCTTCCTAGTGGGATGGAATTTGAATAATAATATCACACTAGAACCAAGCTGAGGCTGGATTAATGGCTGGCAGAGACTGAGCCCCGGCGTGGTGGGGCTGCAGCAGCAGCAGCACCACTGGAAGTGTTCTGATGACACCCAGAGCACTTCTGCTTGTTTGCACACAGGACAGCAAACCCAGGGCACGGGGAAACGGGGAATTATTGCTTTAAGCTGCAATTTTCAACAAAGAAATCTCGCCATTCCAAACTGTCTAGACCTTTAAAAATAAAAGATGTGCAGTATTTACAATGCTCTTCAGTATTCATGAGGCTTTGCTGCTTGTTGTAAGGCGAGATGAAAACAATACTCAGTAGATTTTCATAAGTGACACGCAACTGTAAGATTGATAGATGATGTGGATTTAATATATGTGGAGTTCAGCGCCAACATAAAAGCTGTGATGTACCCAAACACGGGGTTTATTAAATCCCTGTTTCCTTAAATGATCATCCAAAGCCTTTCACCACTTTCTTCTACCAGAAAATAAAGGGAAGAAGGTAAGAAAAAGGAGAGGAGGTAAAAGAAAAAGAAGCCAACCAAGGGATTCCCCTTGGTTTCGGTAGAGAATTACAATATCGGAACTGAAAGAGACAAATATTTAGACACTCTCTCTGCATAGAGATTAATGTGAGAGTCAGAAATACATGGAATCCACTTAAATTGATGTGATTTAGTTATGAATGGTTAAACATAAGTATTCTCTGTCAAATGCCAAAACCTATTGTATTAACTCTTCCCTCGCCCCAGCCCTCCTGTGTAGCCTCTAAGCCTGCCAAATTCTTCCTAGAGCCCCGGGGTCCTCTGTGCTTTGGGGACAGGAGACAGCACAGAAGCCCTGGGATCAGCCTGGGTGGGTCCATGGCAGCTCCTGGCACAGACCTGCTCAAAGGGGGGCACAGGGCACAGCAAACTGCCAGCTGCCCTCGTTGGGCACATCTGGGGCACAGCAAACTGCCAACTGCCCTCGTTGGGCACATCTGGGGCACAGCAAACTGCCAACTGCCCTCGTTGGGCACATCTGGGGCACAGCAAACTGCCAACTGCCTCCTT